>NW_027777885.1:0-13861 GCF_054177405.1 Leptonychotes weddellii | reverse complement strand
GTTAAGAAAAAAAAAAGAAGAAGAAGAAGGTAGCGGGAGGGGAAGAATGAAGCGGGGGAAATCGGAGGGGTGGACGAACCATGAGAGACGATGGACTCTGAAAAACAAACTAAGGGTTCTAGAGGGGAGGGGGGTGGGAGGATGGGTTGGCCTGGTGGTGGGTATTGAGGAGGGCACATTCTGCATGGAGCACTGGGTGTTATGCACAAACAATGAATCATGGAACTCTTCATCTAGAACTAATGATGTAATGTATGGGGATTAACATAAGAATAAAAAAAAAAAAGAATTAGGAAAAAAAAAAAAAAACACGGGCAGAGAGGGGTGCCTGGGTCACTCAGTTGGTTAAGTGTCCAACTCATGATTTTCTCATCCAACACAAGCTCAAGCCCCACATCAGGCTCCGCATCAAGCTCCACACTGAGCTCATGGAGGCTGCTTAAGATTCTCTCTCTCCCTCTTCCCCTTCCCCTCCACTCCTGCTCCCTCAGTCTCTTTCTCTCTTAAATAAAATGGGCAGAGAAACTGAATAGACATTTTTCCAAAGAAGACATATAAATGGCCAACAGGTACATAAAGAAGTGCTCAACATCGCTCATTGTCAAGGAAAGGCGAATCAAAACCACGATGAGACATCACCTCACACCTGTCAGAATGGCTATCACCAAAATGACAAGAGAGAGCAAGCATTGGCGAGAATGTGGAGGAATGGAAACCCGTGTGAAGGAGTTGGTGAGTGGGTGCTCACTAAGCATTTGCAAGTAGAAGAACAGGGCACAGACCTGTACCTCAGCGATTACTCTTCAGAGCTTGAGCTGGCAAGGCTGCATGGGGATACCAGCAGGGATGCCCTGCCCCATCTGTGCAAAACAAGGTGGGCTCCAACCCCTTTGCACATCCCACACTCCCATGAGCCCTTCTGCTCTGAGCTCTCCCCTTGATTGCCTTTGGCCCATTTTGTGTGTCATTTGCCACTTGCTATCAGCCAAGACAGGGAGCTCAACTATTTTCTCAATTTTGACACAAGATTATTCACACAAGCGTGGTGCACATGGAGCAAACTTTCCCGAAGGATTGACATGAAGGAGAGAGGTTACATCTCAGAGTCAGGGAAAGGAAAAATTGAGATTCAAACAGCCTTATACTTTTAAAACCCATTGGCCCTGTTCCTGAGTCCTGCTCCCAGCTGACTGCTATCCTAGCATCTCCACCTTCAATCAGACCAACTCTCGACAAAACACAGAGACCTGATTAATAGTTCTCCCCATCACAGTCTGTGTTTATGAAAACTTCCCACATATTTTTGTTTTTAATTTATTTTTTAAAGATTTATTTATTTGAGAGAGAGTAGAGGGAGAGGGAGAGAGAGAATCCTCAAACAAACTCCCCACTGAGTGCCAAGCCCAACGCGGGGCTCGATCCCAGGACCCTGAGGTCTTGAAATGAGCCGAAACCAAGAGTCAGCCACCTAACCGACCAAGCCACTCAGGGACCCTGACATATTTTTTAAAAAACGAAACCAATCATATTATTGGAATTGTTATTTTGTTGTTGTTGTTATTGAGTTGTATGAGCTCTTTAATATTTGGGATATTAACCCTTTATCTGATATATGATTTGCAAATATTTCCTCCCATTCTGTGGGTTATCTTTTTATTTTATTTTATTGATTGTTTCTGTTGGCTGTGTACAAGTTTTTAATTTGATGCAGTCCTACTTGTTAATTTTTGCTTTCATTGCTTGTGCTTTTGGTGTCACATCTAAAAATTATTACCAAGACTAATGTCAAGGAGCTTTTCCTCTGTTTTCTCCTATAAGTGTCACAGTTTTGGGTCTTACGTTTAAGTCTTAATTCATTTTAAGTTAATATTTGTGCACTGTCCAGTTTCATTCTTCTCCAGTTTTCCTATCACCATTTCTAGAAGGGACTATACTTTCCCCCATTGGCTATTCTTGGGTCTCTTGTCAAATATTAGTTGACTTTATATGTGGGAGCTTATTTGTAGGCTTTCAATTCTGGTCTATATGTTTATGTTTTTTTAAAGTTTTATTTATTTAAGTCATCTCCACACCCAACATGGGGCTTGAACTCACAACCCCAAGAGCAAGAGTCACGTGCTCTACCGACTGAGCCAGCCAGGCGCCCCTCAATTCTGATCTATATGTTTTTATGCCAGTACCTTTTGATTTCTATTTGTAATATGATTTGCATCACTACAGGACTGAACCGTCCTCCTCCTCTCAGCCTTTTTGAATGTGTCCCCAACCACAGGACCTCCAGAAGACCTCCTCCCTCCACAGCCTGGCCTGGATACCAGGCCAGACACTCATCTGTTTCCCAAAGCTGTTCTTTAAGAATTTTAGCTACTGGGTTATAAATCAGGATGCGAATTAAATTATGTCAGGTTAAGGCTAGAATTTGCCTTATTACTAATGAGGAAACCCAGTCCATCAGCCTTCTCTCTCTCAGCTTTCTGCCCTGGGTTTATTTTATGCGACTTTTCATCGAGCATCTGAAGTTTTGCCCCGAACACTAACACAGATCCCAGGATTGTGTCCTCAGAGCTTCACACACTTTTTCTCACTTAATTCTCGTAACAACTCTTCTGTTATTCCCATCATAACCCAGTTTACAGATACACAAACTGAGGCTCAGAAAAGTTCAGTAAGTTGTCCATGCTCACACAGTTTGTAAGTGGTGCTCAGGGTTAGAGCCCAGGTCTGTCTGATCCTCCAGCCCACACTTTTTTTTTTTTAATATTTTATTTCTTTATTTGACACACAGAGAGAGACAGCGAGAGAGGGAACACAAGCAGGGGGAGTGGGAGAGGGAGAAGCAGGCTTCCCGCTGAGCAGGGAGCCCGATGTGGGGCTCCATCCCAGGACCCTGGGATCAGGACCTGAGCCGAAGGCAGACGCTTAACCGACTGAGCCACCCAGGCGCCCCCAGCCTGCACTTTTATGCCCTTGGTTATAACACCTGAACAAACGCATCTCCAAGTATGGCAAGCTGGCTCACGTGACACCTGAGTAGGAAGGAGGTGATGTTTCCTGCTGCTGGGACCCATTGCTGTGGTAGAGAAACATTTCTGGAGTTGACACCCAGACTATTGTACCCCTTGGACCCAAAGTCTGGTAGGCCAGATGCCCCCTGGTCTGCCCTTGTTGCAGACACATACCCTGCCCCTCCTCACTCCATACAGCCCGGTTTCCTCTTTCCTATGTGGCAGCGACTTCTACGTCCTGTGCCCCAGCCCTTCCAAGAAAGGACACTCAATTTGCTGAATAATTAAAAGCAGGAAATACTTTACAAAAGGAAGTGAGTGGGTCAGAAACTCAAAGGCAACCCAAACAAAGTGCAAGCTTGGGCTCAGGCAGAGCTGTGAGAGTCCAACTGGGATCCGAGTGTGCTCTCCAGTTGTCGGCAGAGGGGCAAGGAGCCTGGGAGCCAGGACCATGCGGCTGTGGCTAGTTCTTCTCCTGCTCAGCTTCCCAGGTGAGTGTGGTGGGGGCTCTGGGGAGTTGGTCCCCCTGGGCCAGGGCAGGGGACCGAGAGCTATCCCAGGCAGAAGGGGAGGTGTCATATCTGGGGAAATGAGAGGTGGTTTAGTTAATTAATTCAGCAAAAAAGCACGCTGGGTTCTTACTTTGTGCCAGGCATTCACCGGGCCCTGAGGACTTGAAGGGAAAAAAAGAACAGGACTGGCCATTAGAAAGGGGACCCCAGACAGCTCAGTGGGTGAGATGTGCAGATAAAGAGCAACCCAATGGCAGGCATTGATGGAGGGGTGCTCAGAGGCCCAAGCAGGTCTGGCTGAAGGAGATACAGAAAGCCATACAGACACCATCCATTGGATGAGCTTTGAAGAAATGGATCAACCCTTCAAGCAGAGAAGGGAGAAGAACATTCCAGGGAGAGCGGACTGCTTGACCAAGACATGGAGGCTTGAGAAAGGATGGTGCATTCATGCACAGAGGCCCTCAGTGTGCAAGGGGCCTTGGGGTGACTGGTTGGCCGTGAGGTTGGAAACGCACAAGACAAGATTAAGAAGGACCTTGGACGCCATGCCCAGGAACCGAGACTTTCAAAGAGAAAATTGCTCAGGAACCCAGGAGGGAGATGGGAGGGGGTCATGTATCTTCTCTGTGGAAAGCTACTACACACACCGAGAGGACATTAGGGTCAGTCCAAAAGTTTGCACAATGTATGCTGTGCATGTGGGTCACACACAGCCTTCTCTATGAGCCGGGAGACAGACCTTCTAGCAAAACAGACTGGTCCAAAGGGGTTCCCAAAAGAGGGCATAGCCAGGGATTTGGGAGACTGGAGTTCCAGTCCTGACAAGAGCGCATGACATGGGCAAGCCCCCTCCTTGTTCTAAGACCTGGATTTCTGATGTGAATGGAATGTCTCTGATGCCCTTCCTAGCTGTAATGTTGGGGGACTCTGCTATTCAGATCAGATGTAAATAGACAAGGGCTGTGGTCATTCTTAAGTTGTCAAGGCCATTTCTGATTTTATCAGTGATAGAAGCCCCGTGATGATACCTGTAGACGGGTGGCTTCTCTGTGACCACTATGCCCCTTAGGCAGGACTCTGAACAGCCCAGAATTCCCAAAGGACAGCAGTTCAGAATGTCTGCCTCTCCCCCTGGACTCTAGCTTTGCATTTGAATTCAAAGACCCCCATCTGCTCTCTTTCTTAACCCCAACATCCAGCTCACCCAGAGGCCAAGAGGAAAGGTGAACTGCCTGGGCTCCCACACACAACACACTCATACAATGGAGTCAGATGCACACACCCATATGCAGTCATGCCCCCATTCACATCTGTGTGCTCACACACTCATATAGTGTTAGACACACACTCATGTGCACACGCACACTCACACACAGTGTCCCTTATATGCACACACTGACACAGTCTTTTCCCCTAGATGAAGGCTGAGACCCACAGTGGCTGTTCTGTGGCTTTGGGCAGGGTGGCTTGGCTGCAGAAACAAGACAGGGTGTCCCTCCTCCTCTGCAAGTTCACGAAGGAAGGGGGTGAAGTAGTCAATGATGCAAGACAAGCCAACCCACTAACAGACTGCCTTTAGATGCTCTGGGGTTATTTCTGTGAAATGAAAAGGAAAGAAGGTGGATGGAGTGAAGTCAGAATGACCCAGCTTCCAGTAGGACATTCCTGTCGCCTCTGTCACACAGTCCAGCAGCAGCCCTGAGGGGAAGGTAGGGCACTGGCATCCATGGGTGCTCAGTGAGTGTTTGCAAGTGGGGGAACAGGAGCACAGACCTGTACACCAGCAATTACTCTTCAGCACTTGAGCTGGCAAGGCTGTGTGGGGACACCAGCAGGGATGCCCTGCCCCATCAGTGCAAAACGAGGTGGATTCAAACCCCTTTGCACATCCCATGCCCCATGAGGCCCCCTGCTCTGAGCTCTCCCCTTGGTTGCCTTGCTATCAGCCAAGACAGGGAGCTCAACTATTTTCTTGACTTTGACACAAGGTTATTCACACAAGGGTGGTGCACATGGAGCAAACTTTCCCGAAGGATTGACATGAAGGAGAGAGGTTACATCTCAGAGTCAGGGAAAGGAAAAATTGAGATTCAAACAGCCTTATACTTTTAAAACCCATTGGCCCTGTTCCTGAGTCCTGCTCCCAGCTGACTGCTATCCTCGCATCTCCACCTTCAATCAGATCAACTCTCAACAAAACATAGAGACCTGATTAATAGTTCTCCCCATCACAGTCTGTGTTTATGAAAACTTCCCACATAGTTTTTCAAAAACAAGCCAAATCACATTATGAATGCTTTACTGCCAGATTAAATTAGCAAAGTTGGGATTGATGAAACTTCTATTTCGAAGCAGCAACATCTCTAACCTTATTTTTGATTGTTGGAAAATACCATCTAACTGACCCTCAGCTTTGGATCGTAGCTGTGTTGTTGCTATTGTTGTCTTAAGAAAGAAAACCACCCTTTCTGCCAACTCTTGTATTTGATTTTCATTGACATCAATTACTGTCTCTTAGCAATCTTTTTCCTAATTGAGTCCTTTCAATTATTAAAATTTTTTTTCTTAGTTGTTTTTATCAGTTAATGATATTGTAAACATTTACACATAATAGAAATACGTGATTTAGAAAGGGAAACTTCACCCCAAGCCCCAGGTTCAGCAGTGACCACTGTTAAGAGTTTACAACACTTAGTGTTCAATTTTTTCTATGCATGCACCACAGAAAAACACAGAAAAGGAATCCAAACACTCTGTTAGGCAACTTTGAAAAAACCTAATGACAGCCAGCGCCTTCTCAAAAACAATCATAAACTTTATTGATACCTTCCAGAATCCAGATACCATGCAAGACATGGGACTGGGGCTGGGGAAGAGAGAAAACACAAATCCAAAGTCTCTGCCCTTCAGGACAGAGCGTCCTAGTAAGGGAGACAGAGAGAGAGAGAGACTGGTAATGATACAAAATACCAGTGTGGGACTCAGGTTCCTATAAGGGCATGGAGCAACAGGAGGAAGCAATTCTAGTTGGGAAAGGGAATAAGGTGATCAGTAGGCAGGCTGGGCTCGGAGAAGGGTTTCCAGGTGGAAGGAAGGACATGAGCAGTGATATAGCGCCTGGGAAGGCTCATCAGGCTCAGAGGAAGAGAAAAGTGGGGGTGGGTTATAAGGTCCAGTGGAAGGCAAGGAGGAGCAGGAAATGGTGCTGGTCAGAGAATTTGGATCTGAAATGGAAAAAAAAAGAAGTTGAATGCCCAACGAAAGCATTTTAAATCATTCCGAGGCACTGGGGAGTGGTTGACTTTGGGTTAGTGATGTACAGTGTGTATTTGGAAACAGTAGGCTGGAGCTAAGGAAAGAATGTGGACCACAAACATGGATTTGGGGAACCATCAGCATGTTGGCAATAACCAAAATCAGAGGAAGGGAGAATCCCTCCATGGGGGTGTAATAAAGTGGGACAAAATGAGGACTGGAGAGGGACCCCTGAGCTCCCCCTGCAGCGCTCCGGGGCTGGTTCACACTGGCTTGCAAGAACTGACTCTTCTCAGCTGTGTGTCCAGTGACATTGCACTGACTGCCTGAGATCAACCGGGGTGGGAATATTTACACTACAGAAACTGGAAAATGCTACAAATGGAGATTTTCCTCCCAGAGGGCTAGTTTTTAAGTATTTACCAACATACCATTTTTGCACCAAGATTTAAAGAGGGAGGAAGAGAAATCAGTAAAGGCCTCAGAGATGAGCAGTCGGAGAAGGAGGACAGTGGATGAGGACGAAGTTTCAAAGCCAAGAAAGACTGTCAGAAAGTCAGGAGTGGTGACATTGTGGGCAGGACCAGGGAAGTGAGGACCGAAGAGGCCGGACATTATCACTGCGGGAGCTGATGGGGAAGCTGGACAGAGGAGGCGGATCTTTGGGGTCAGCTAGGAGGTGGCTGCAAAGGCCCGGACCCTGGCTCAGTCCCTGGACACCAACCTGGGGCCACTTGAGCCCATGAGACTCCCAGACCAGGCCTGGCTCAAGGTGGTAGGAGTTGTATCTTGGGATTCTGTTTTCCAGGCTGTTTCTCCATCCAAGGCCCAGAGTCCGTGAGGGGTCTAGAAGGGGGCTTGGTGAGCGTGCAGTGTCACTATACAGCAGAATGGGAGACTTACGAGAAGTGGTGGTGTCGCGGAGCAGACTGGATATCATGCCAGATCCTCGCCCAAACCAATGGATCAGAGCAAGTAATGAAGACAGACCGTGTGTCCATCAGGGACAACCAGAGTCACTGCTTGTTCACTGTGACCATGGAGGACGTCAGGCGAGATGACACAGACACTTACTGGTGTGGGATTAGCAGATATGGACCCGACCCTGGGACACCTATCAAAGTGACCATTGACCCAGGTAAGAACTTTCTCATTTACGCAGTGAGGCCCTCATCCTCAGGACAGAAAGAGTGAGGGCTTCTGCTTCCCCTCCCCAAGGGCAGAAGGGAAATGGCTGAGTACCTGAGAACAGGGTCCCCATCACAGTCCCTGAGGTCACCTGAGGCATCTGGCTGATGCACGCAAGGCTGGCAGGTCTTGGGGTAGGGGTGGGGACGTGGACCCCGCCTTCATTGCCCATGGCCCAGGCCAGCTCTCCTGGGGACCCACAACCCTGGCAGCCCCACAGTCTCTCATCAGAGGTATGGGTGGACCTTGGATGCCCTGGATCCCAGGGCATTGCTCCAGGCAGTGGTCACTGGTAGTCATACTCCAGACCCGTCACTACACAGAGAGGGGCAGGGGAGACACCTGGGGAAGCCCAGAGTGTCCCAGCACTGAACCTCAAGAACCTGGCCAACACAGAGTAGCTCTGGGCATTTGACAGTGCCTCTCCTCTCTGGGCCCCCAGCCGCCCTGCCCACTACTTTCCCTGGCAGCATAAGAACAAGCAAGGAATTAGAGGGACCCAGGAAGGGGCTCAAGTAACAGTGGTTGCTGTAAGGAGAAAGGAAGGCTTTGATCATTATGCCAACATCAGGGACCCCTCTGGCTGTCCTGGGGTCTCCTCAGGCCTAGGACTCAACTAAAAAATAGGTCATGAACACTCAGTGCCAAGCTGGTCTCAGGAATCCATGACCAAGTAGCCGACCACAAACTGTCTTCATAGTTTCTCATAAAGATGTTTAATTTATCACAGCCATTGCTCACGATTGAACCAGAATGTGCCCTCTTATTCACCAGCCCTCTGGAGTCCTCCTCCTCTTCCTTATCACCCCAATACCTGGGCACCCCATTTCCAGAACCACATGTCCTTGAGCCCAGCTCAGGCACTGCTTGAGGACCAGCAATGTATCCCCCCTGGCTAAAGTCCCACCTTGAGGGGTAAGTGGAGAGAAGTGGAAAGACAGATCTCTCTCCCCAGAAGCACCTCCCAGAGCAAGAGTGCAGGCTCCTGTTTCCTTTTTATTTCTTCGTGCCACACCTGAGTTGATGGAAAGCGACTAAGTGGTGGTTCAGAAAACTCAGCAGAGGGCGCCTGGGCCGCACAGTCCGTTAAGCATCTGCTTCTTGGTTTCGGCTCAGGTCATGATCTCAGGGTGGTAAGACAGAGCCCCGTGTTGGGCTCTGTGCTCAGCGGGGAGTCTGCTTGAGATTCTCTCCCTCTCCCTCTCCCTCTGTCTTTCCACCTACCTCTAAGATAAGTAAACAAAATCTTAAAAAAAAAGAAAAAGAAAACCCAGCAGAAAGGGAGAAGCCTGGGGACTATATCCAGCTTCCCAGTCCAGGGGCAGGGTGGCTTCCCGGAGGGGGCGGGGGCAGGACCCTGGGAGCCGCCCACGAGCCCCCGTCTGTCCCCATAACCTGTGACTGACTCTGCCTGTGTCTAGTGGGCATGGTTCTGAGCACCTGGGCGAGCCCGCTCTCTAGAACAACTACCAGCGGCCATGCAAGGGTGTTGTCCGACTCCTACATCAGGTGAGTGGTGGCCGTCCTTACCCTGCCCCTACCTGGGGCCTCTCCTACTCTGCGTCTGCACCCTCATGGGACCCCAGAACTGTCACAGCCAGGCTCAAGGCCCAAAGCCACCCCCCCACCAACTCGCTCCTGCCCGTGTTGCCCCTCACCCCCCATCTCCCCATTCCACCCTCCCCAGGAAGCCATTCTGCAGAACCTTTCTCTACATTCAGTTGTTGACAAAAAAAAGCCCTGATGACCTCGAGCGTGCCAAGGGGAGATAAGACAAAATCCCCACAGTGCGAGGCACTGGGTGCTGCGGGGCAGGAGCGTGGCTCAGCCGCCTGGAACTGGCATTTTCGGGGTGGCAAAGGCACACAGCCTGTCGAGGGTGACCCTAAGGTGCGGAGATGCACTTCGGGAAAGGGGAGCTGCAGGAGGTGCAATTAGAAAGGAAGGTGGGCCCAGAGCAAAGCAAAACCAACAAGGTGAAGTTCCTTCCGAGGAGCCCTCATGGTTGAGCCACTGAGCAGGTTCACGGGGGTCTTCGGAGTGGGGCTGCCAGGCCCAGGGTCACAGGCTTTGCGGGGCTGGCCAATGCTCCCCACTGTCAGGGCGCTGGGAGTGACGGGGCTGGGGGTGCCTAAGGCTCTGACGGCTCTGTCCCCTCTTGCAGGCACCACTACATTCTCCTGGCGCTCCTCAAGGTGCCCATCTTGCTCGCATTGGTCAGTGCTGTCCTTTGGTTGAAGGGGCCTCAGCAGAGACCGTCCATCTGTATGAACTTGTCCTCTGATCTTGTCAGAGACACAGCCCCTTAGACAGACAGATGAGCGGAATCTTCCGCCCTGGGACCCCATTTCCAGAGGAGACACAGGCCGTGGAAGAAATGCCCCTGGGTCCTCGGGAGGCAGTGACTGAGGCTGGGGGCGCTGAAGGGCTGGCCGGGCACCCTCCCGGCTCTACACAGCTCAGGGACACAACTTGGGGCCCTCTTGAGGTGTCATGTCTCCCTGGACTTTTCCTACTCCTTCGGGTAGCAAATGCCCCACCCTACCCAACGTGGGGCTGGGGCTCGTGGTCGGAGCTGCTGGGGTGGGACCCAAGCCGCGTCCTCTCTGCTGGAAGAAGTTGGGGTATGACGTGAGTGACTGAAGCACAGAGAGAAGCAATAGGGGTGCAGACAGAGACAGAGAGATGGAGCCCTGCCCACGCCCTGGTCTCCTTCACTCCTGAGACCAGCTCAGCCTGCTCTATGTCTGAGCTTCTGATATATAAGGGTTTTTTCTTAAGCCAGTCAAGATGGGCCTCAGAAACTACTTCAAGGTTGGGGAGGGCAGTCAGGAAAACCATCTGAGGGAAATGATGTGGCCTCCCCTACATGATGATATTTTAATAATCTTCATAATTAATTTGTTTCAATAATCTTAATAATTAAAAATGTCTGTGATAAATGACATTTTTTTCATTTGTCCATTTGGGTGGACTTGGCCACTTTACGCCTTAGGGGCCATGGGTCCTTCCACCGAAGGGAGCGCCACCTCACGTGAGAAGGAATGGCCCCATTTGAGATGTGTCTACCCACACGCAAACACACACAAACACACCAGTTTGGAATGTTTCCCTTTGTTTACCCCTGCAGCTTTATTGAGCTATAATTGACAAATAAAACTGTATATATTTAAGGTGTAAATGTGATTTTTTAAAGGGTCACAAAGTGATGATTTAACATATATACGCCTTGTGAAATGAACACCACAACCTACTTCATTAACACGCCCATCACTTCACATATTTATCCTTTTTTTTTTTTTTTTGATGTGGGAAGAACACTTCAGATCTACCCTCTTAGCAAATTTCAAGTATACAACACAGTATTATTAACTATGGTCATCATACTATAGGAACTATACTAAACCCAGAACCTAGCTTATAACTGAAAGTTTGTGCCCTCTGAGCAACATCATCCCATTTTCCCCCACGCCCCAGCCCTTGGTTCTATGGGGAGTGTTTCCCTCTGAACATCCTGGGAGGATGTGCCCACCCTCTTATTTGTCCTTATATGTAGGCCCTGGCTCTCAGCCTTAGGAGGTCATGGGAAGGTGCCTCACCAGGGGATAAAGGAGACAGGAATCCCTGTCCCTAGCGTGGTAGCTGGAACCTCCCCTCCCCACGGGGAAGCAAGAGTCCCCTCCCTTTGTCCTTCAGTCAATGAGAAACTTTCTCCCACTTTCACTGGGTGTAGGGCTCTGGTCAGTGGTGGGCCTGAAAATTCCACTGTGCTCAGAGAGGATAAATTTTGAGCCAGACTAAGAGCCTTTGGGTCACCCTGTTTGGGGACGAAGGTCCTTAGTCCACCAGCTCCAAAGGTCCCTCTCTGTGACTACTTCCTTGGATCCAGCCTCCCCAAGATGCGACCAGACTCGGGTGACAAGCAGCTCTTGGGGGGCAAAGCCAGAGCCCAGCAGCTTCACCAGCTGGCCCAAATGGGTGCAAGGCCATTGGCAATTGCTTTTCCCAGTGTCTTACTGTTGATATTCAATGACCCCTATGTCTTTGGAGATTCTGTGGTTGGGTTGTTACTCTCACGACATCATCAAAGAGAATGCACTGGAGTAGGCATCGTGGTCTGTCCTGAACACCCCCCCACCCCCCCCCCACACACACTTCTGGAAACTTCCCCTTGGGTTCCTATGAATATGGTGAAGCAAAACTCGCCTCTTAACACCCACTGTCTGGGGTAGGGAGAAAGACAGAAATTGTAAGTTAGCCACTGGGGCAGGATAGTATTTTCCAGCAAATGTGTTTCCACTAGGAGCCTGGTGCCAAAGCCCCTGTGCCCATAAACAGCTCTAGACTGGTACAGCTCCTCATGTGCTCACTGGAGCACACATCGTAACCAGGAGCTGGTGGAAGCAGAGAAGTGGAGAGAGCAGGAGACGATTGCTCTTTTAAGAAGAAAGCGTAACTTCTCCTTCCCCGTGAGTTCCTCCTTGTGGGTCCTTACTTCCTTTTTTTTCTTCTTTTATGGAGTTTTTTTCTCCCCGACTTCTGAGCACCTTTGCAACCACAGAGGAAGTTTGTCAAGAGCAGGGAGAAGCTGGCGGGGTCAGGGGAAGCAGCAGCCCCTGCCCCCCCACCCCGGGGAAGGACTCCACAGTAGGAAGGGCCACTACTACTAGCTGGGATGTGGCGTTTGTTCTTCTTGGTGCTAGATATGTCCTGACTGGTGTTTTCTTAGTAAATGAGGTTAAAGGAAGAAGTTTCCAGCACCCTCCACCTATCCTCTGAAGCATCTCCCCATACAGCTCACTGGTATGCCTTCTTCCACCGGCCCTAGGCTTTCCAAATCCCCACAGCTGGTCCGCTTATGTCCCCCTGCTCTGCACCCAGGCCGTCTGGGAGTCAAGTCTCCACCCAGAATGGGGATCCAGGTACAGTGCCCGGACTTAACAGGTACTTTAGTTACATTTGTTGAAGGAATGCATGGGCGGATGAATAAGGAAGGGGTAAGGGTCTGATCTGGCCCCAAACCCATGCTTTCAATGGGAACAGCAGCCTTGGTCCTAATTCCCCAAAATCTTCCTCCCAGCTCCCCACTGGACAGTGGTCCCATCTCTTGGGAACTGAGACTGGCCTCCACCCTCAGGACGCCTCCTGGCCTGGCCATGCTGAGTTGGTCCCAATCATGGGGCTGCACAGATTCAAGGGTGATTCATGAACCCAGTCGGGGCTGGCAGGAGGTGGGCAGGGGGTTAAGCTCAGAAAAGGTTTAAGGTAAGGTGAGCAGCAATTTAGGAGCTGGGATGGAGATGATGCTGGGCAGCAGATGGTGCCCTTCCAGCAAGAGGATGAGGGAGCCCAGACCCCAGGCCTCTTCCCTGTTAGCCTTCACAGCATGGTTTAGGGGAAGAGATTCTTATAACAGAAATTCTTATAACAAGGAAATGAGAAGCACTGTTTTCAGGGCACATGGATGAATTGTTTGATATTGTATGAATGAGGGGAGCCCCTTGGTGTCTCCTTCTATACATTTGGCTTGAAATGCAAGAGCAGGCTCTCTTATCAACTGCTCTCCTTTTATCACTGAAGAGAAAGGTTGCAACTAAGGAGGAAAGTCTTGGGTTCTCCTGTGGCAGCCACCACTGGACCTGATGTAGAAAGCCCAGCTTGGGATTAAAATAATAATAGGATACTGCTACACATATTAGAATGGCCAAAATCATGGGCGCCTGGGTGGCTCAGATGGTTAAGTGTCTGCCTTCGGCTCAGGTCATGATCCCAGGGTCCTGGGATCGAGTCCCACATCGGGCTCCGTGCTCCTTGGGAGACTGTTTCTCCCTCTGCTTCTTTCTCTCTCTCTCTCTGTCTCTCATGAATAAATAAATAAAATCTTTAAAAAAAAAAAAA
>NW_027777884.1:0-291 GCF_054177405.1 Leptonychotes weddellii | reverse complement strand
GCTCAGTTGGCTCAGTTGGTTAAGCGTCCGACCCTTGATTTCAGCTCAGGTCATGATCTCTCACTCTCCTTCTGTCCCTCCCCCTTCTAATTAAAAAAAAAAAGTTACTAGATCTCAGGAGCCTCTGGACTTTTTTAATGAAGTTTAACCAAGAATTTGGAGAAAGTGTTCTTACAAGGACTAGATGTGGCAAAAAGAAAAACACGCTAAAAGGATCACTGAAACTAGGTTTTTATCACACCTGGAACGAAATTTTGTCTGCAAACACAGCATTTAAAATATTGTAGATGT
>NW_027777883.1:0-291 GCF_054177405.1 Leptonychotes weddellii | reverse complement strand
TGCCTCTCCTTCTCCCTCTGCCTACCATTCCCCCTGCTTGTGTGTGCTCTCTCTCTGTCTCTCATGAATAAATACATTCTTTTAAAAAATTTAAAAAATGTTTTCAACAGTTTCCTATTGTTTTCAGAGGAAGATCCACAATTCCTAACAGTGCTCTGAGGCAAGGAGACAGAGCCTCTCCATCCCACCTGCTCTCCCCCCTTCTCCCCTTCCCCCCTTCCCCCCTTCCCCCCTTCCCCCCTTCCCCCCTCCCCTATCCCCCCCCCACCCCTTGGTCTTTCAGCTGCATTT
>NW_027777882.1:0-291 GCF_054177405.1 Leptonychotes weddellii | reverse complement strand
CAGGAATCAGGTGGTGCATCAGAGTGGGCGTGTCTTCCCAACCCTCTAACTGCAAGAAGAGCATTCAATGTGGGGGAAATTTTATCAAACAACTAGTCTTGCCTTTATTTTTTTCCCTTTGCAAGAATTCTTAAAGGGAGAGAGAGAAGACAGAGGTGAAAGATTTCAACTTTCAAAGTAATTTTGTCATATTTTTTTTTTAAGATTTTATTTATTTATTTGACAGAGAGAGACACAGAGAGAGAGGGAACACAAGCAGGGGGAGTAGGAGCAGGCTTCCTGTGGAGCAGG
>NW_027777881.1:0-291 GCF_054177405.1 Leptonychotes weddellii | reverse complement strand
GCTTTTTATGACTGGAATTCTAGCAGTGCTAGTTTCTTCCTGAGTAAATTATTCTAAATTTGGAATTTCTAATGAAAAAGTTTCCTCTTAGCAAAAGCACTAATTGAGAGAACATTTCTTTCTACTCACAATTTTTCATTTTTAATATGTCACTTAAAATCTAAGTATTTTGGGGGTGGTGGGTTCCGAAAATAGAACAGTGAATTTCACATTTACTGCACATTTCTACTTTTATTTACAATTTACAAAGTACTTTCCTTTTAATAATTTTTTTTTTTTCCATCTACCAGT
>NW_027777880.1:0-291 GCF_054177405.1 Leptonychotes weddellii | reverse complement strand
ATTTATGAAAATGAGAAAATTTTTGACATTCTAATTCCATCATCTGTGGTGTCCTTGAAAATCAGAATTCTTTTTTATTTATTTATTTATTTTTTTATTCTTATGTTAATCCCCATACATTACATCATTAGTTCTAGATGAAGTGTTCCATGATTCATTGTTTGTGCATAACACCCAGTGCTCCATGCAGAACGTGCCCCCCTCAATACCCACCACCAGGCCAACCCATCCTCCCACCCCTCCCCCCCAGAACCCTCAGTTTGTTTTTCAGAGTCCATCGTCTCTCATGGT
>NW_027777879.1:0-291 GCF_054177405.1 Leptonychotes weddellii | reverse complement strand
GGTTCTAGAGGGGAGGGGAGTATGGGGATGGGTTAGCCTGGTGATGGGTATTAAAGAGGGCACATACTGCATGGAGCACTGGGTGTTATATGCAAACAATGAATCATGGAACACTACATCAAAAACTAATGATGTAATGTACGGTGATTAACATAACATAATAAAAATAAATAAATCTGAGGATCGATACAAGGAAGTAACTTGTTGCCATGCACCTAAGCCATATTTTCCAATATCATCTATAATATTAATAAGGTGGCTTCCGCCCCCCTCCCCGCCCACCATTTGCCA
>NW_027777878.1:0-291 GCF_054177405.1 Leptonychotes weddellii | reverse complement strand
TGCTCCTGGGAAGTGGTGATAATGGGGGCACATCTGGGGGACGTGGACAAGGAAACACAATGTAGGCCCCCCTTCTCCAAATTGAAACTAGCGCCTCTCCTTTCTGCTGTTCTTGGTGACTGCTGATGGGGCGAGCCCCACTCCTTGCATTATCTGGAACGTTCCCATCAAGGGAAGTCCTGCCTTGGTTCCTATCTCACTCTTTCTGGCTGTAAGGCCCAGAACTCATTTGGTCCCCATGTCATTGCCGCCCAGTTGGACACTAAGCTGGACACTTCAACCCCCCCCCCC
>NW_027777877.1:0-291 GCF_054177405.1 Leptonychotes weddellii | reverse complement strand
GCATTCTATACAAGCTGCTGTCTGAGAAGCTGGCTTCCAATCAGCCTGAATCTAGGTACTACTGAGATCCTCCCCTTTGGGAGGTCTTGGTACACCCTCAACTACTGGGAGCTATTAAAACAGTCTGCTTGGACAATCACAAAGATTTGAAAGACAACCAAGAGCTAGGGCAGAGTTGAACAATGAGGTTTACTTCTACGTAAAGCCAACCCTTCAAGACTGGGGTAGGAGACTCTTTCATCTAATGCATAGAAGCCAACACAGAGAGTCGAGCAAAATGAAGAAACAAAG
>NW_027777876.1:0-291 GCF_054177405.1 Leptonychotes weddellii | reverse complement strand
TATGCCTCTGTGTTTTCAGCTGAGCTGGTGAACACACCAGCCTAGGGGCCAGTGAACCCAGGGGCCAAGGAAACCAACTGGAGGTCAGAGCAGTGAGTCTAGAGTTGAGCTCAGCTTTAACACTGGCTTCCTGGGGCGTCAGGTCTGCATCTGCCCCACCCCAGTAGAGCTAAGAGGTCCCTGTCATTGGGTCAGCCAGAAAATATTTATCCAGTGCCTCTGGTGTGCTGAGTAGTGTTGTGGGTTTCAACGAGCAGAGCCTGGGGGCAGGGAACATGCAAAATCCAGGTA
>NW_027777875.1:0-291 GCF_054177405.1 Leptonychotes weddellii | reverse complement strand
ACCTGCCATCCCTGGTGTGGACAGCCCAGGGCAGCAGACAGTCCCTGGTGGGGTGTGTAGAAAGTAGGCTCTTGCTAGGATTTCTACTCGCCGTGCTTTACAATTTCAGTTAAGTTCGTTGAAACGAAGAGTGTGATAGTTTTCGTACATAATTACAATCTCTGGATTTGTGTGCTTTATTTCAGAACGTCATGAAGTCCGTTGTGTAGCGAAGTAGCTTTAAACAGTTACTTCAAACAAAACCAAGGAACATAACCTTGAAATACATCTCTAGTGATGTTGGAGATACTT
>NW_027777874.1:0-3624 GCF_054177405.1 Leptonychotes weddellii | reverse complement strand
CATTTAATAGTGTGCAATGGGAGCTTCTTTTCTCATGAAATATTCCTGACGTCCAATCCCATCAAGTGTCTCATACAAAATTTTCCCCCCAGGTTTATGGGTAG
Source organism: Leptonychotes weddellii (assembly GCF_054177405.1). Lineage (NCBI taxonomy): Eukaryota > Metazoa > Chordata > Mammalia > Carnivora > Phocidae > Leptonychotes > Leptonychotes weddellii. Next base: position 3,520 of record NW_027777874.1, on the reverse strand, counting down.
AAGTTTTAGGCTGACTCCATAATGGACTGAACATATTTCCTAGCTCTGATCACTGAAAAGATCTAAATGACCAAATCATATCAACAAGTACCTTAATGCCCACGGTGGCAGGGGTTATAGATGAAAATGATTAATTGGTATTGATAATATGTAAAATCGAAGGATCAATATACCCTTTCTGCTTATACATATGGATATTCAAAAATGAAACTAAGAGAACTCAACCTTAAAATGTGAGTCAAATAGGAGGCAACAGGAGCAGAAAGAGGCTGGGACCTCAGTAAGAGTCAGTGAGAAACTGTGACGGGCCCATTGGTACTTTCACAGGATGCTGAGCAACTACATCTTGGCTCCAGCCTTCGTTCAGCATGGTCTCTGACCGTGACGTACATATCTGTACCTGGCTACTATGTTGAAAATCAAAACACAATTTGGCTACCTTGTGCCTGGAACCACCTGCATTTATATTTATAAGCAGCTTGCTGTACTTACATATTTTGTCTACAGAAAGTAAACTTTTGACTACAGAATAGAAAGGTAGGGATCAGTTTTGGAGATTCTTCTTCTATAAAAAAATAACCATGAAAACCATCTGATACGAGAAGCAGGCTTTAGTACCTCCCTGCGTATAATAGTTTCCTTGAACATTATTGTGATTATGATATTTCATTAGCTAAAATGAATTAATTGACTCACAGTCCATCACCTCTAAGAGAGCCTGGTTGGTTTCTCCTACAGGCTTGGGGATGTGTGGTGCTATGCCTGTTTAATGTGCGGATGAGATCGGTTCAGCTATGCCCAGTTATAACTAATCTTGGGTCATAAAAGGCAATACTCATTAAGCAATATTGCTATTTTTAGGAATTTTTAAATTTGCAATTTTCGAATACATATAAAATAGGGAAAATAATACAGGGAATTTGATTTATTCATTACAAAGCTTTAGGAATTATCAAAACACAGCCAACAAAACAAAAACAAACCAAAAAAACCCCCACATTTTTCTATCTGTAACCTCTGCCCCACTGGACACTAGGGTGATTCTTGTTATTGGGTTGTTCATTGTTTCTAGACATTTTCAGTGGACAAAGTTAGGGGAAAAATGTGTATTTTTTTAAATAAAGTTTTTATATTAGAAAGTTTTAGATTTACAGATATATTGGGAAGACATTACAGGGAGTTCTCATAGCCCATACCTAAAATTCCCTATTATGAATATCTTACCTTAGTATGATACATTTGCTATAGCTAATGGGCCAATATTGATCAATTATAATTAACAAAGTCCATGCTTTATTCATATTTATTCATATCTCTTCATTTTTACCTAATGTACTTTTTCTGTTCCATAATCCTACCCAGGATACCATACATTCAGTAGTCATGTTTATTCAGGCTTCCCTTGGCAGTGACAATCTCTCAGACTTCTCTTGTTTGGATGATCTTGATAGGTATTTTGTGGAACGTCCCTCAACTGGGATGTGTCAGCTATTTTTCTCATGATAAGAGTTGGGTGGGTTTTTTTGAGGAAAGGAACCACAGTGATAAAGTATAACTTTCATCACATGATTATCAAGGATACATACAATCAACATGTTGATGCTGACTTTGATAAACTGGCTGAGATAACGTTTGTCAGAATTCTCTAGTATGAAGTTTTCTTTATGCACCAAAAACACAATCCATAAAGGAAAAATTGATCAACTGGATCTCATCAAAATAAAAAACTCACTCTGAGAAAGACCTTATTAAGAAGGTGAAGAGATAAGCTATAAAATGTAAGAGAACATTTGCAGACTACAATCCAATAAAGGTTGAGTATCCAGAATACATAAAGAACTTTCAAAACTCAGCATTAAAAAATGATAATAATAATTCAATTAGAAATAGGCAACAGATGTGAAAACACTTCAACAAAGAGAATAGTAAGGGGGCACTTGGGTGGCTCACTTGGTTAAGCATCCAGCTCTTGATTTCAGCTCAGGTCATGATCTTGGGGTGGTGAGATCTAGCCCGCACTGGGCTCCATGCTCAGTGAGGAGTCTACCTCAAGATTCTTGCTCTCTCTCTCTGGCCCCCCTCGCCTCTCTCATAAATAAATAAGTCTTTTTTTTTTTTTTAAGAATTTTATTTATTTAACAGAGAGAGAGAGCACAAGTAGGCAGAGTGGCAGACAGAGGGCGAGAGAGAAGCCAGGCTCTCTGCCGAGCAAGGAGCCCGATGTGGGGGTCGATCCCAGGATCCTGAGATCATAACCTGGGCCGAAGGCAGACGCTTAACCGACTGAGCCACCCAGGTGCCCCAATAAATAAGTTTTTTAAAAAAGAGAATATTCAGATGTCACACAAAAAAGTATTCAAGATTGGGGTGTTTCAGGATTTCTCTTTTAGTGCCTGTGGTTCTTGGTCAACACGCTTTGAAGAATGAAGAGGTAGACCAAAGGAAGAGTGGTGGGCAGCAAAGCAAAGTTTATTGAGTGATAGTACAAAGCTCCTGAAGAGGGAGGGGACCTGAGAAGGCTGCCGTTTTGGCATTTAAATTTAGGGTTTTGTTTTTTTTTATGAGATTGTTGTTTTAATCTTATTAACCTTCCATGCACCTGTCACCCAATCAGGTTTTTGTCCATGTGCTCATCTACCTATCAGGTAGTTGTTTATGTGGGAAAGGGTGGAGGGCTCCTTTCAGGGTGATGTAGAACAGGATGGGATCTTTTTCCTTTTAAGAGTAGTTTCCTCTTAGGACAGGGGCCTCTTGCTCCTGCCTGCCTTTCTTTAGACTATCCTCCATTAGGGGCGCCTGGGTGGCTCAGTCAGTTGAGGGTCAGACTCTTGATCTCAGCTCAGGTCTTGATCTCAGGGTCATGAGTTGAGGCCCTGCATTGGGCTCCATGGTGTGTGGGGAGATTACTTAAAAGAAAAAAAAAGTTATTCAACATCATTAACCATTACAAAAATGCAAATATAAACTACAATTATAAACTAAAAAGTAAACTATCACTACACACCTGTAAATGACTACAATAAAAAGTAGTGACAATACCAAACGCTAGTGAAGATATGGAAAAGTTTGATCACTCATACATTTCGGGTGGAAATAAAAATGGTAGTCATTCTGTAAAACACTCTTACTCTCTCTTAAAGCAAGCAACTACCATACAACCCAGCAACTGCACTCTTGGGCATTTATACTAGGAAAATTAAAACTGATGTTCACACAAATACCAATACATGAATGTTTAAGCATTTTTATTCATAATTGCCAAAAAAAAAAAAAAGGAAGAGAAAGAGATGTCTTTCAGTGGGTGAGTAGTTAAACCAAGTGTGGTCTATCCATGCCATGGAATACTAAATGAAAAAGAACAAGATATTGATATACACAACAACCTGGATGAATTTCCAGAGATTAGGCTGTGGGGAGTGGAGAAGCCAATCTGAAAAGATTGCAGACTGTATGATTTAATTTATGAAACATTTTTTTTTTTTAAAGATTTTATTTATTTATTTGACAGAGAGAGAGACAG
>NW_027777873.1:0-291 GCF_054177405.1 Leptonychotes weddellii | reverse complement strand
TGTTATCCTGATGGCCACCACCCCTATGGTGAAAGAAGACAAAGGTCAAGGTTTTGTCCAGTCTCTCTACTTGGTTCAGGTTTTTCTCCTTGTGTTGCTGTGACAGATACAGATCTATGAAGCTCTGAAACTTCATTATATATATTTTAAAAGTTCACCAGTGATGGATCCAGAGCAACACTCAAAAGTGGCTCCAGGAGTTTCTTTGTAGAATCCAAATTCTCCTAGTCATCTGGCTCTCAGTCTTCTTGAAGGGTTACAGAAGATTAATAATGCTATTTCACGCCCCCC
>NW_027777872.1:0-291 GCF_054177405.1 Leptonychotes weddellii | reverse complement strand
GGATCATGACCTGAGCTGAAGGCAGACGCTTAACGACTGAGCCACCCAGGCACCCAAATATTGTACACTTCAAATAGGTGTAGTTTATCTTGTGTCAATTATACCTCAATAGAGCTGTAAAAACGACTTCAATAAGAATGTAAACTGATATAAAGTAAAAATATTAATAATAAAATATTTCAGATACAGACACAGCTTTACCTACCAGTCCTTCCCCTCCTTCTTAACAGACATAACCACATTACCGAAAAGTTGCTATGTATCATTCTGTGTGTCTTTATACTTTTTTTA
>NW_027777871.1:0-291 GCF_054177405.1 Leptonychotes weddellii | reverse complement strand
TCCAAAGACTATTTTGTAAACACATGCAAATCACCAAATACACTGCAAGGGCTCCAAAAATACTGATGCCTTTCTCTAGGTTTAATGGTCTCTTTTTTTTTTTTTTAAAGATTTTATTTATTTATTTGAGACAGAGAATGAGAGAGACAGAGAGCACATGAGAGGGGGGAGGGTCAGAGGGAGAAGCAGACTCCCTGCCGTGCAGGGAGCCCGATGCGGGACTCGATCCAGGGACTCCAGGATCATGACCTGAGCCGAAGGCAGTGGCTTAACCAACTGAGCCACCCAGGC
>NW_027777870.1:0-291 GCF_054177405.1 Leptonychotes weddellii | reverse complement strand
TCTGAAGATCTAGATTACAGTCGGTCTAACTAGGATCACTACAGCATCTGGGGCACTTAGTGGTCTCCCTGGGTGAAGAACTGTTTCTTTAGTTAAATAGCTCCAGTGAGTTTGGAACATTTGGCACTGGAGCTAAAAAAGTAAATCAGTATTTGTCAAGTGCCAAGTTAGTGTTGCAAAAAATCATTTATAACAGGAGCTCAAAGCAGGACACAGTTAAGAATGGAGGTGAGGCAATAGCCAAACTGTGGAAAGAGCCAAGATGTCCATCGACAGATGAATGGATAAAGA
>NW_027777869.1:0-291 GCF_054177405.1 Leptonychotes weddellii | reverse complement strand
GCACGTCTGCCCCTGCTCTTCACCCTCTCTAACAGACCGCTTTTCTCTTCTCCTTGGTCACAGTCTAACAGGGTTGCCGTAACAGTACCCCTAGTCTTCCACGTATCACGTCGGGTCACATTCCAGTGACCTGCGACACGGGCAAGTGTCTCTTAGCTCTAATTCCAGACTTAGGGGGAGAGAATCTGAAAGGCCCACTAATGGCCAGATCTAGCCTGAACCAAATAAACCGGACACAGGGGAGGGTCACGTCTATTTACCCATGTGCTAGGCAATGCTATCTGCAAATAT
>NW_027777868.1:0-291 GCF_054177405.1 Leptonychotes weddellii | reverse complement strand
TTTCATTCAGCAAAGTCGTGTAGGTTTCATTTATACAGATCTTTCACTTTCTTGGGTAAATTTATTTCTAGGTATTGATTTTGATGCTATTCAAGATGGAATAGCTCTCTTTCTCTTTCAGATGTTTCATTCTTAACGTACAGTATATCCTGCAACTTTACTGAAATTATTAATTAGTGCTGACGGTTTTTTTTGGTTGAGTCTTTGAGATTTTCTATATATAAAATCATTTCATCTGCAAATAGTGATAATTTTACTTCTTTTTTGATTTGGATGCCTTTTTTTTTTTTT
>NW_027777867.1:0-291 GCF_054177405.1 Leptonychotes weddellii | reverse complement strand
GTCTAAACCATCAGTAGTTCCTGTAAGAAACACTTACAAAACAGATCCTAAATGTGTCTACTTTTCTCCATTTTCACAGCTATCTTCCATGTTCAAATCACCATCATCATTTCACTTAACTGGTTCCCCTTCCTCATTCCTCCCCTTAATTTAAAACTGGAAGTTATATTATCTATCTCTATCTTTTTTTTTTTTTTTTAAAGATTTTATTTATTTATTTATTTGAGAGAGAGAATGAGAGAGAGAGAGAGAGCACATGAGAGGGGAGAGGGTCAGAGGGAGAAGCAGACT
>NW_027777866.1:0-291 GCF_054177405.1 Leptonychotes weddellii | reverse complement strand
TTGAAATCGTGACAACATCGTGAGTAGCAGTGTCCTGAAGACTCAAGCTGGGAATGTAACTTCATGGACCCTGAGCCCTGGGCCCTGTTCTATTTCCTTTTCCCGGTCCCTCATTTCTTTCCCTCTTGCCCCTAACTGAACACAATGGGAGACACTCTCCAATGTAAACAGTTGGATGGGTGTACTTTTTTTTTTTTTTTTTAAGGGAAAGGAATCTTAATCCTCTGAAAGACCCAGGTAAAGCTGCTAATAAAATGAGGTAGGACCCATTTCTGAGGGAAATGCAGAGAA
>NW_027777865.1:0-291 GCF_054177405.1 Leptonychotes weddellii | reverse complement strand
CATGGAGCACTGGGTGTTATGCACAAACAATGAATCATGGAACACTTCATCTAGAACTAGTGATGTAATGTATGGGGATTAACATAAGAATAAAAAAAAAAAAGAAGGTAATTTATGCTAACTATATTTGTAAATAAATAGTATTTCAAATGCAAAAGTTGTGAGAAGATCATTTCAACACATTAAATAAAAATAAACACAAACAGAAATAGACTGTTTATGTAGAAAAGATATGATACGTTCTCTATATCTTATATAATCATATCAATTTATTATATTAATTACTCTGGC
>NW_027777864.1:0-291 GCF_054177405.1 Leptonychotes weddellii | reverse complement strand
ATTCAGCTCTGCATTATGTGCTGGCTAATGGTTTCTCATGAGGCATTGCTCATGCCAGAGCCATGGCTGCTAGAAGCCTCAAGAACCACGTAGTTCTACACTCACCGCCAAAGGGATGGAAGAACTTCTCTTTCCAGCTATTGGATGTTGGCTGTGAACTTCCCATGGTAGGACCAGCTTAGACCACATGCCCAGACACGTGGACACCCAATCACCTCAACCAGGACAATGTGGCAACTTGATTGAGTAGGTCACGTCTCGGCCATTGGGAGGCATATCAGTTGCTGACCG
>NW_027777863.1:0-3624 GCF_054177405.1 Leptonychotes weddellii | reverse complement strand
CAAAATGTTAGGAGTATTTATCAGTGTTAGGAAATGCAGTATCTTTTTTTAAAATTTTCCATATAATTGCTAGGTTTTCTACTGTGAACATATATAACTTAGGTAATAAAAATAAGTGGGGTGCCTGGGTGGCTCAGTCGGCTAAGCATCTGCCTTCAGCTCAGGTCATGATCCTCGGGTCCTGGGATCAAGTTCCACATCAGGCTCCCTGCTCAGCGGAGAGTCTGCTTCTCCCTCTCCCTCTGCCCCTCCCCCTGCTCATGTGCTCTCTCTCTCAAATAAAAAAAATAAAATCTTAAAAAAAATAAGTTAAAGGATGTGAAAAATAGACATTCCTAGCAATTTCAATAGGAAAAAAGCTGAACCATTTTCTGAATAAGGAATATTTCTTTTTTTAAATTTTTTTTTTTTAAGATTTTATTTATTTGCGAGAGAGAGAATGAGAGACAGCATGAGAGGGAGGAGGGTCAGAGGGAGAAGCAGACTCCCTGCTGAGCAGGGAGCCTGATGCGGGACTCGATCCTGGGACTCCGGGATCATGACCTGAGCCGAAGGCAGTCGCTTAACCAACTGAGCCACCCAGGCGCCCCAGGAATATTTCTTTTTTTTAAAACATCTATTTATTTATTTTTGAGAGAGAGAGAGAGAGTGGGGAGAGGGGCAGACTGAGAAAAACTTCAAGCAGACTCACCGCTGAGTTGTGGAGCCTGATGCAGGGCTCAGTCTCATGACCCATGAGATCATGACCTGAGCAAAACCAAGAGTTGGGCACTTAGCCAACTGAGCCACACAGGTGCCTCTAAGGAACATTTCTAAAGCAACCCATGGATTCAGTTAAAAGTATGATCACGAGAACTATCTCACTATTCTCTGTTTCCTCCAATGGAAGGGCCCAAATTTGGAACCTCCCCAAAACAATAAAGATGCCTAAGAAATAGAAAGCATATCTCCCATAATCATTATTTTCAATAGCTACCTTTTCTACTCTTTTGAGTGTTTCATGAGTATCAAGAGTGCTGTTTCACATCTCATTTCTGTATGGATTCAAACACAATCTCCTAAACGGAAAGCATTATCTTTAGTAGTAGTACTACCACTAGAACAGCATTTATTATGGACTTACTTAGTAAACTAGATCATGAATCACACAGGAAAAGTGTGTAGTTAAAGGACTCTTGGAAGCTTGTCCTTCAAATCAGGAGGGTAAGCCATCTACTCTCATTAATGTCATTACATAATTGGAAACATTCCTAAACAAACAAAATGGCCTCTCTTATTGTCTTTTACTGACATGGTGGCCCAGCTTAGAATCCAGGTGTGTAGGCCTGAGGAGTTTTAGCATTTCTGAGAACATGTGGTGTAAGTTTTTAAAAATTCTGTGATTCTAGGAATATTTTACTTAAATTAAAATTTATTTTTGAGTAGTTAATATAAACATAGGGTTTGAAATTCAAAAAGCACAAAAGTTCACACACATAAGTCTTCAAGTCTCCTTCTTATCTTTGTCTGCCAATAGGTTATACTCCAAAAAAGGCAAGTCCTGTTACCAGTTACCTGTTGATATTAACAGAGATATTCAATGCATACATATATGTAATAAAGTATTATTAAGCAAATGATGGCACACAAAATATTGTTCTGCACCTTCCTTTCTTCACTTAAAAATGTGTTTTGGACATCATTATACATACATAGAGCTGCTCTTTCTTTTTAACAGTTGCATAGTGCATGGAGATACACCATAATTTATTTAACTATTTATGATTATTTAGAATCTTCCCAATCTTTCACTATTAAAAAATTCTGCAGTGGATATCTTTTTACATATAGCATTTTGCCATGTACAAAAATTAAATTAGGACAGATTCCTTTTTTAAGATTTTATTTATTTATTTTTCAGAGAGAGAGAGAGAGCGCAAGCACAAGCAGGGCGAGCGGCAGGCAAAAGGAGAAGCAGACTCCCCGCTGAGCAAGGAGCCCGATGCAGGACTCAATACCAGGACCCTGGGATCATGACCTGAGCCGAAGGCAGACCAACTGTGCCACCCAGGTATCCCCATTAGGATAGATTCTTAAAGTTTAATTGCTGGTCAATAGTTATGTGCATTTGTATTTTGATAAATATTGCCAAATAACCTTCACAGAGGGTGAAATAATTTGCACTCCAACTGATAATGTATAGGAATGCCGGTTTTCTCACCTCTTCTCCAATATGATTTGTTTCCAGATTTTTTGTTCTTTGCCAATATGATAGATGAGAAACAATTTATCATTGTAATTATAATTTGCATTTACATTATCGGTGAAATGAAATATTGTCTCATATACTTACAGAACATTGACTTGTCTTTTTAATGAACAGTCTGTTCATTTATTTTTCTATTGGACTGTTGGTCATAATCTTGTCTTTATAAATTCATAAGGGTTTGCTATAAATTCCGGAGCTTAGTAAGGCATAATTCTAAACATGAATAGAAGACAAAAAAAGAGTAACAACCACTAAATCCAAATTTTATGTATCCACCAAATGTTATTACAGTATAAGATATTAAGATACTCCAGGTTTCTTTTTAAAATATATTTTAGTAAACTCTTGCTTCCTTCCTCCATTGAAAAATTACATATAAAGCATCTCCTCTGTGGCAGACTCTAGGCTAGGCCCTGGGGCTACAGACATCAAAGACAAAGACACACTTATAGACAGGTATTGATCTACAACCATCAGAAGATACCATGGCATCTTCATGACTCAATAGCCCTCACCTCCTTCAACTATTAACTGACTACTTTGTCTTCCATGTGTGATACTGAGGATACAGTGGTGAACCAAGACTGAGAAAGGGGTCCTTCCTTCATGGAACTTGCAGTCTAATTGAAATTCCCTCCTGACACTGCTTGGAATAGAAATTCAAAGAATTTTATATATTCAGGGAGAAAGAGCATATGCATTCATTAGGTAGCTGAGAGAAAAGGAGTCAGGAAAGCAGCTAAGATCTGCCTTGAGAAGTACGTTGGTAGTATTCCTTTTCCTTAGGGAGGAGTGTGGAAAAGAAGCCAGAACTGCCCCTAACTAGCTCCTGACACCTGGCTGTGAGGTGATAGAGAGGATTGAAAGACTCGGTCTGGATTCTTACAGAAACAGGACCTTTTTCTTTCTTTCTTTTTTAAATTTTATTTAATTTTATTATGTTATGTTAGTCACCATACAATACATCATTAGTTTTTGATGTAGTGTTCCATGATTCATTGTTTTCGTAAAACACCCTGTGCTCCATGCAGTATGTGCCCTCCTTAATATCCAACACCGGGCTAACCCATCCCCCCACCCCCTCCCCTCTAAAACCCTGTTTGTTTCTCAGAGTCCATAGTCTTTCATGGTTCATCTCCCCCTCTGATTCCCCCCTTCATTTTTCCCTTCCTTCTCCTAATGTCCTCCATGCTATTCCTTATGCTCCACAAAGAAGTGAAACCATATGATAATTGACTTTCTCTGCTTGACTTATTTCACTTAGCATAATCTCCTCCAGTCCCATCCATGTTGATGTAAAAGTTGGGTATTCATCCTTTCTGATGGCTGAGTAATATTCCATTGTATATATGGACCACATCTTCTTTATCCATTCA
>NW_027777862.1:0-291 GCF_054177405.1 Leptonychotes weddellii | reverse complement strand
AGTGGGCAGGGGACACGGCTTCTCTGCAGTGTGGTGTCATTCCAGCCCAATGCTCTACCTGAACTAATGCATGAAATCCTCGAAGCACCCTGGGAAGCAAGTGCTTTCATTGGCCCCACTTTACAGATGAGGAAACTAAGGCACAGAGGCATATAGGTCCCTACTTGGTAGAGCCTGGATTCAGACCCTGGCTGTTGGGTTCGAGGATTTAACTTTCAACCACTTGCTCTGCCGGGGAGCAACAGTCCGCAAGTATTTGTCAAGTTCACATGTAACCTGGTGGTAGTTTAG
>NW_027777861.1:0-291 GCF_054177405.1 Leptonychotes weddellii | reverse complement strand
TTTTTTTTTTCATGAATTTAAGTAACTGGTTTAAAATCACAGGGTCAGTTGATGGCCCTTAACCATTCTCTTAATTATTAGGCAATCTGTATATTAAGAAAGAGGTTCTGTGGGGCGCCTGGGTGGCTCAGTCTGTTGGGCATCTGCCTTCGGCTCAGGTCATGATCCCAGGGTGCTGGGATCGAGCCCCAAGTCAGGCTCTGTGCTCAGCGGGGAGTCTGTATGAGATTCTCCCTCTCCCCTTGCCCCTACTCACACTCTCTCTCACATAAATAAATCTTTAAAAATAAA
>NW_027777860.1:0-291 GCF_054177405.1 Leptonychotes weddellii | reverse complement strand
ATTCAGGTTTTAAATAAGGCCACAGGCACTTAACAAACCATGATTAGCCTGTCTGACAGGTTGACTAAATGATTTCCCAGAGGATTGGTATAGTTGGACTAAATTCATTCTGAAAGCGATTTTCCTTAACATGGTTAAGTAATGTTAATAAAATAATTCTAAAAGTCAACTTATCATAATGTGAGCTAGAGAAGGTCCACGATGAAATGTGAAAGAAACCCTCCTACACAGTCACTATTCACTTTCACTAAGGATTTTTGGATGGCTATAGATTCAATATGTTGGAACTGA
>NW_027777859.1:0-291 GCF_054177405.1 Leptonychotes weddellii | reverse complement strand
GGCTAGGCGGCTGTTGTTTGGGGGTGGGGGGCATCTCCTAAGGTTCCAGTCAGACGGTGGCCAAGGCTGCAGTCACCCCAAAAGTGTTCTCATTCACATGCTCAGGGTCTGGGCAGGGAGACCCAAGCAACTGGATCCCACATGAGCTGGCTCTGCCAGGCATCCATCTCTCTCTCTCTCTCTCTCTCTCTCTCTGGTGTGCCCACATGGTCTCCCCACATGGCTGCTCGGGGTGGCCGACTTCTCACTCAGTGGTGAAATCCTCCCAGCACGAGTGTCCAGGAGAACACG
>NW_027777858.1:0-291 GCF_054177405.1 Leptonychotes weddellii | reverse complement strand
ACTACGGTTTCCTGGCTCCTTTAGCCCTCGTTTCCACCACTCTGAGATTAAGAAGGTAGGCAACAAATGACAGGTTACTGGGTGAGGTTGCCGACTCACTGCTTTGTTCACTGTTTCTCCTCCAACAAGAATGTCATTGCCCCGAGTCACCCCGTGTGTCTTGTTTGCTACTGCATCCCCAGCCCTCAGAACAGTGCCACACACATAGCAGGGACACAGTGGACCCTTGGATACAGCCTAGGTTATAAACATGCAGCTCAGTTCACAGACTTGCAGCAAAATCAAACAGAG
>NW_027777857.1:0-291 GCF_054177405.1 Leptonychotes weddellii | reverse complement strand
GGGATAGTTGGACATCAGAAGCACCCCTGCGTTAGTAAGTCAGGAGAAGAACCTGGACTGTGAGCTCCTGCAGAGACAAGAGTGTGCTGGATGGGGGCGCCTGGGTGGCTCAGTTGGTTAAGCAACTGCCTTCAGCTCAGGTCATGATCCCAGGGTCCTGGGATCGAGTCCCGCATCGGGATCCCTGCTCTGCGGGGAGCCTGCTTCTCCCTCTCCCACTCCCCCTGCTTGTGTTCCCTCTTTCGCTGTGTCTCTCTCTGTCAAATAAATAAAATCTTTAAAAAAAAAAAA
>NW_027777856.1:0-291 GCF_054177405.1 Leptonychotes weddellii | reverse complement strand
AAATCAAGAGAATTGGAAATTGAAAGGAAGAATAGCTATACTAAAACAACCCAGACTAGAGGAAGTTGCTTCAGAACCCAAACAAACAGGGCGCCTGGGTGGCTCAGTTGGTTGAGCGACTGCCTTCGGCTCAGGTCATGATCCTGGAGTCCCGGGATCGAGTCCCGCATCGGGCTCCCTGCTTGGCGGGGAGCCTGCTGCTCCCTCTGACCCTCCCCCCTCTCATGTGCTCTCTGTCTCTCTCATTCTCTCTGTCTCAAATAAATAAATAAAATCTTTAAAAAAAAAAAA
>NW_027777855.1:0-291 GCF_054177405.1 Leptonychotes weddellii | reverse complement strand
CCCAGACACCTGTTCTCTTCTAGGTGAATCTACATGTTAATGACTAATAAACACTAATCCCTATGGATAAATCAGATATCCAATGCCTTACATATTTCAGGTAACATAATCAATTAATCTGGTTTAAAAGCATAAATATCCAGGGGTGCCTGGCTGGCTCAGTCAGTGGAGTGTGTGACTCTTGATCTTGAGGTTGTGAGTTTGAGCCCTATGTTGGGTGTAGAGATTATTTAAAAATAAAATCTTTTTAAAAATAAAAATAAATAAATAAAAGCACACATATCCAGGGAG
>NW_027777854.1:0-291 GCF_054177405.1 Leptonychotes weddellii | reverse complement strand
TTCACTTCACCATATATTTACTAATTTTTATCATCTCATTATTTTTACATTCTGTAAAGTACCTAAAATAGTGCCACACATAGAATAAGTGGGATTCTTAGAAAGAAAGGCTTTGAAACCACTCAAACATGGAATCCAGACTTGATGCCATTAAATTGTCATTGTGCACTTAGGTTCCTGTTACTTTCAGCTAAAAACACTTCTAACATCTATGTGGTCACCCAAGGGGACCCTTATTTTCAATTCTGCATCCTAAAGCCCTTGATGAGTGACACTGTGGCCCAATATGAG
>NW_027777853.1:0-291 GCF_054177405.1 Leptonychotes weddellii | reverse complement strand
CAGAGCTGTCAACCGCGCCGACACCGCCAAGGAGGTGTCCTTTGATGTGGAGCTGCCCAAGACGGCCTTCATCACCAACTTCACCTTGTGGGTGTCGCCAGGTCTACTGGCTCCAGGCTGGGGGTGGCGGTGGGGGTCTGGCTCAGCATGAGCCCCCAACTCTCTTTCCTTGCAGGACCATCGACGGTGTTACCTACCCCGGGAATGTCAAGGAGAAGGAAGTTGCCAAGAAGCAGTATGAAAAGGCTGTGTCCCAGGGCAAGACAGCTGGCTTGGTCAAGTAAGCGCCCC
>NW_027777852.1:0-3624 GCF_054177405.1 Leptonychotes weddellii | reverse complement strand
TACGAGGAGACCCGCGGGGTGCTCAAGGTGTTCCTGGAGAACGTGATCCGGGACGCCGTCACCTACACGGAGCACGCCAAGCGCAAGACGGTCACGGCCATGGACGTGGTCTACGCGCTCAAGCGCCAGGGCCGCACCCTCTACGGCTTCGGGGGCTGAGCGCAGCGGACCCCGCGTACTTCCAAACACAAAGGCCCTTCTCAGGGCCACCCACTCGGTCACAGGAAGAGCTGTTGCCGGAGGACGAAAGTAACATCCGCTACTTGGTCGCTGTTCCTTCCTTCGGACTCTGGCTGCACGGGCGCCCCGTTCCCCCGGCGGACCCCGGGGAGGGAAGGCGTGCAGCTTGCATTCGCCGGGCTTGCCTCCTTCCCGGCTCCTGTCCGCTCTGTCCTGGCCTTCCCACCTAGGACTTCATCCCTCCCTTCATTTCCCTGCCAAGCAGCCAGAAGAGGTGGCCTTCAGCCCATGCTCACCCAGCTATTGATGTTCCAAATGTGCTCTGCTTACCTGAAGACCGGAGTTTGCGTTACGGGATGCCAGAGAGAGCACGCCCTTGTTGACCATGGACAGTTTTCGTCTGTGTTGTCTTAAGCCCACAGATACTATCAATAGCTTTTTTTTTTAACGAACTAGTGAGCTTTGTGGGCTGTCCTAATTTAACGGTAGTGCCGTAGGCCAGCTTAAGTCCTCTTCTGGCTCCTTCCTATCAATGTATATATACCTGTCTCAACTTAAACCAGACCCCTATCAATTACTAGATCCTAACTATTATGTTAAATCTCCAAGTAATCCGGAGTACCCACGTCTCAGTCACTCTTCATGATTATCCGTCTTCTGCGCCACTCATTAAAATACTTTTGCCACGATTACCAGTGACCTAGTTGCCAAGTCCTAAAGAACACTAAGAACATCCATCTGCTGCAACTGACCTTGTTCATCCCTCCTCCCTTCGCAGTCTCTTCACAGGGTTTTTGGTATCTTTCGTCCTGACCCAGGTCCTGTATTCTCCATGATTCTTCTCCCTTTGCTTTTGGGGTCCTATTCCTCTGCTTGTAATTCTTCCCAATGAACAAACTTGCAGTCTCTTCACATCAGTCTGTAGATCTTCCTTGAGCCATCTCTTCCAGACTCTTCCATAGATGGTGAGACATCCAGGCACCCAGGAAAGAACTGAGGATCAGCTGAAAGGTAGCAGAAGAGGCCATCCCAAATTACAACACTTTGGCATAAGGATTATTTTGAGCTCAAGGCGCTTGAAAAGCAGATGTAAGAATGGGGCTCTGACCTTCCCATTTCTCCCTGAAGGCAGATAATGATCCCATGTGAAAGGAGTCATGCCTATATGAGGAGAAGAATGCATCACTAGAAACAGAGTCATGCTGAGAGAAATCTATACAAACAGACCTTGTTAAAATAACCCTGTATCTCCTTTCGTCCCCTCCTATTTTTGTTGCTATTTCAAGATTATTACTCTTTGTTCAACCTAGCATGTAAGCACTTAGGCCTAACCACTTTCAGGGGCTTCATGTTCCTGTGAAGACTCCCATGAACACATAAAAATATTAAATAACATGTGTATGCTTTTCTCTTGTTACTCTGTTTTATGTCAATTTAATTCTTGGGCTCAGCCAGAGACCCTGAAAGGGTATTGGGACATTCTGCCTCTTGTACACAGCCTTCCAGCCCAATCCTCAAAGCCCTTCTGTGACTGCAGGTTCCTGCCAGATCTTTGCCTGCATCATTCACCGCCCCACCCCCACCCCTGCACCAGAATCCCTCCACCTCGCTGCAGAGACCTGAGTGATGTGCACATTTCATTATCCCATCTAGGCCAAACTACAAAAAATAAAAAGGCTTCACTGGTTCTCCCAACATCTGCAGAATAAAATCCAATTCTTGAGCTTTATCTGGCACCTGCTCACCTGCAGAATCTCCTCTTCCAGCCCATCTCCCCATCCACCACTGACTTCTCTAGCTGAATATACTGAACAACTTGTCATACTTGGAGTTTTCTTTTCCTCAACAGTATCCTTTATATACACGTGTCTTCGTCCACAAAGAACCTTCAACTTTTGGGGAGGTTTTATAAAAATGCTCTCAGGTTCTCTGGCTGGACCCGCTAAATGAGACTTAAGACAGCCTAACCAGAGGAAAACAAACGGAAGCTTAGCATGTGCATCACATACACACGTAAGAGCCCTCGGCAATAAGGAACTCAAAGCAGAAGTTAGAGTTCGGGGTCTATGTACCTAATTTAGTAGGGGACAGGGAGGGAAGAAGGGCTCTTATGGAAAAGCAAATGACTTTCTGGAAAGATAAATGGGCCTAAAAGAATAGATGGCAGATATGATAGTTTATGACAAAATCTGTCTGGGTGTGGTACCAACTTCTCATTTACAACAAGAGACGAGTGTCGCTCCCAAGGAGGGGATGTATAACAACGGAGTTATTTTTGAGAGGACCTGCTTTTAGGCACAGAAAGATATCAGGAACTCAAATGCCTTCAGCCAGAATTAATTCTTATGCTTTGTATAAATGCTTATATAAAGTGGCATATTTTGGGGTGGCAGATCCTGATCCCCTTCACTCCTTTAAGAGTTTCCTTCAGGAAAACTTCACCTGATTCTCCCGGGCAAAATCAGTTCCCAGGACTTCCTGACATTCCAAAAGACATGCTCCACACATGAGCCTAACCCAGCATCAGAGTTCCCAATCCGACCTCAGAGCTACTACACACTTCAACAGCTCTCTAGATGCCTGGAAGGCTTGGACAGTATCTTCCTTTTGCTATTCTCAGGACCAAGGTAATTACCAGCACCTAGTATTCACTTAGTAAATATTTATGCAATGACTAGATGATTCAATGGAATGAATAAACTATCAAAGGTCACAAGTAAACTTTTATACAAATTCCTCTCCTTTAATAATTTTATCTGCTCCCCTAGAACTTTTTTCTCTCTTACCACTTTCTTTGACACAAACGTCAGGCTTGTGGCTACAAAGCACCATCACAGACTTTCAGATACAGATTGTAAACTCTCAGTTTGGGATAAAAATAATTAATGAGTCCCAGTCTGCATGTATAAAATAAATACGCCTCCTGTTTCTTGTTCTCGCAGGTCTTTAAAGTCCACCTTTCAAAGAGGATAATTTTACCCAAAATTTCTCACAAAAATGCCACTGTCATAGGCTTATATGTAATCAAAGTGAGCCAGATTTCTATCACTATTTAATGGAATAGTCATATGTTGCTATAGAATTCCTAAGCTTTATTTTGCTGGTGTGAGATAAGAGAAAGAAAATAAAAGAGGGATTAGCAGGATTTTTTTTTTTTTGGTCCATATTTGATTTAAGTGTGATGCCAAAAAAAACTATTTCTTGGGGTGCCTGGGTGGCTCCGTTGGATGGGCATCCAATTCTTGATCTCGGCTTGGGTCTTGATCTCAGGGTCATGGGTTCAAGCCCCATGTTGGGCTCCATGCTGGGTGTGGAGCCTACTTGGGGAAAAAAAAAAAAACTGTTTCTTTAGTTCTGTTACTAGGCTTGATCTTTTCTACAATGTAAACTTTCCTAAAAATGTATAGTATTATGGGGACGCCTGGGTGGCTCAGTTGGTTAAGC
>NW_027777851.1:0-291 GCF_054177405.1 Leptonychotes weddellii | reverse complement strand
GCTTCTGGGTCCTTCATTGTCAGGCACAGAGCAAAGCAGCCATCATTCAGCAGGAGCTTGGGATGCAGGGCTCACAGGAGGGCTGAGTGAAGGTTGTGAGGTTGATGGTCTCCAGGCCTGGGGTGGGGTAGGAGGAGTTGAGCAGGAAGCAGGTGGGCACACAGGGCTGAGGAATGTGGCAGGGTGGGGGGGAGTTGTCACAGCAGGTTGGCTCCAGTAACCAAGTCGTGTGTGGGCAGGTGCTGGGCAGGCAGACTCCGCACCGGCAGCATTTGTCAGAGGAACAGATGG
>NW_027777850.1:0-291 GCF_054177405.1 Leptonychotes weddellii | reverse complement strand
AATACTGCACTTAAATGTAATAGAGTTTGGATTTTTTTGCCAGTGAGATATAGTGTTAGATGAGTTCCGTTTTAGGAAGTTAGCAATAATTTCTCTAAAAATATTGATGTTTTAAAATACTTTGCAAGAGAAGCTCTTTTGGTAGTATAGCATTAAATTACGAGGTGAAGGAATGGTCACTACATGTCTCAATATGATAGAACCGAGTGGAACTCCAAAGCTCTAAAGAAAATACATTCTACTTAAATAGAAGTGCCTGATCAAGGGGAGGGTATATGCTCTGGTAAGCGC
>NW_027777849.1:0-291 GCF_054177405.1 Leptonychotes weddellii | reverse complement strand
TCTTCCTGGCACAGTTCATGATCTGTCCAGGCTGGTCTTCCCTCTTCCTTCTTTCTTGGCAACATTTATCCGTAGCACCTTGACCTCTCCCAGCCTGTTTTCTGTAACCTGGCTGAGATGCTAGGAGGTGCAGAGATGCTGAGATTGGGTTAGTGGAACATTTAGGCTTTAATCTGCCCGTTTACTTCCAAGCCTGTTGGTAACACTCATGGTCCAGGCCTTCTAGCCTCCTTTTGGAATCTTATAGTCACTTCTTAAATAGCTTCTTTGCCTTTATCCTCTCGTCTCTCT
>NW_027777848.1:0-291 GCF_054177405.1 Leptonychotes weddellii | reverse complement strand
GACCCTCCTGCACACACTCCAAGGGACAGTCCTCAGCCCGATGTGTGAGGTGCCCTTGTACTGTTCTCAAACAGGAGGCAGGAAAAGACTGCCAAATGCTAAAGCTGCTTCTCCGACCTGGGGCTGTGTTTCGGAGAAGACGCGCTTCCCAGAGAGGCTGGGAATTTACTCCTCCATGGCAATTTAAGCGAGGGGGAGACTGCCAAGGGCTACTGTCTGTAGAGTCCCCACACCCTTCATTTTCACAAAGACTTTCCTTATTAAAATGAGAAAACAGGCAGGCTCCGAATA
>NW_027777847.1:0-291 GCF_054177405.1 Leptonychotes weddellii | reverse complement strand
ACTCTCCCTTCCCCCAACACGTACACACACACACACTTTCTTTCTTTCAAATAAATAAAATCTTTATATATATTTAAAAAAGAGGCACTGTCTTTTTTTTTTTTTTAAAGATTTTATTTATTTATCTGAGACAGAGAGAATGAGAGAGAGAGAGCACATGAGAGGGGGGAGGGTCAGAGGGAGAAGCAGACTCCCTGCCAAGCAGGGAGCCGGATGCGGGACTCGATCCAGGGACTCCAGGATCATGACCTGAGCTGAAGGCAGTCGCTTAACCAACTGAGCCACCCAGGC
>NW_027777846.1:0-291 GCF_054177405.1 Leptonychotes weddellii | reverse complement strand
TTTGATTAAGACTTGCCTCCCCTCTAGACTTTAAGCTCTTTGAGGGTGGGTCTAGTTTTGCTCACCCTCGAGTCCCTGCGACCTAACAGTGCGTGCATTATAAACATAGAAAGGATGTAGGTACCAACATTTACAGAGTGCCCCCTATAACCAGACACTTCTACCAACTCTATCTCACGTACCCTATGTGGAAGGTATTATTAGTTTCGTTTCACCAATAAGATCAATGAAGCTGAGACAGTAAAAATGAATAACCTGCCAAAATCTGCTAAGCGGCCGAAGAGGATTCTC
>NW_027777845.1:0-291 GCF_054177405.1 Leptonychotes weddellii | reverse complement strand
CAGGAATCAGGTGGTGCATCAGAGTGGGCGTGTCTTCCCAACCCTCTAACTGCAAGAAGAGCATTCAATGTGGGGGAAATTTTATCAGACACCTAGTCTTGCCTTTATTTTTTTCCCTTTGCAAGAATTCTTAAAGGGAGAGAGAGAAGACAGAGGTGAAAGATTTCAACTTTCAAAGTAATTTTGTCATATTTTTTTTTTAAGATTTTATTTATTTATTTGACAGAGAGAGACACAGAGAGAGAGGGAACACAAGCAGGGGGAGTAGGAGCAGGCTTCCTGTGGAGCAGG
>NW_027777844.1:0-291 GCF_054177405.1 Leptonychotes weddellii | reverse complement strand
AGTGGTTTGTGTTTTGGGGTGCAGGCGTGGCCGTGTGGATGGGCATCGTGGCCCTGGGGGCACTTGAGCCACTGTGTCGAGGCCTTTCCAGCGGGTGGTCTCCCAGTCAGCTGGTGGGCCCTTGAGGGCAGGGTGTGTCTTGGCTGTCGCTCAGCCCCAGCACCGGGCCCGCAGCCTGGCCGTGGGAGGCCCCCCAGGTACTGTGGCGGGAACACGGACGTGTGGCGGGCCGGGCTCTATTCCCTCCATTTCCTCCTCTGCAAAGCGGGCGTGCCAGTCCACAGCCCTTTA
>NW_027777843.1:0-291 GCF_054177405.1 Leptonychotes weddellii | reverse complement strand
CTGAAAAAGTGATAGTTTGGGCTATTAAAAGGAGGAATGGAAAATTCTCATTAGTGTTCTCACCTGAAAAGCTATAATGCTTATTCATTTTAAATTCTCTTGGTGTAGTCTTCATTTATTTTTTCAAATAGTGAGTTGAGTATTCTGAAAAATGGGAATCGGAGTTCAGTAGTTTCCCATTCATTGCTCCCCCATGATTGCAATATTCATAAAGAAATCTCAGAATTTTATCCATAAATACTGATTGTATTACTGACAGAATTGGAAGGAATGCTGTACAGTTTTTCTTAT
>NW_027777842.1:0-3625 GCF_054177405.1 Leptonychotes weddellii | reverse complement strand
GATAGATAGATAGATAGATAGATAGATAGATAGATAGATAGATAGATGATTGATGATAGATGATAGATGATAAATAGGTGATGATAGATAGATGATAGATAGATAATAGATGATGATAGATAGATGATGATATATACATACATACATACATACAATGGAATATTATTCAGCCATAAAAAGAAATGAGATTTTGCCATTTTTAACATGGATGGATCTAGAGGGTATTGTGCTAAGTGAAATAAGTCAGGCAGAGAAAGACAAATATTGTATGATTTCACTTATATGTGGAATCTACAACAAAACAAATGAACCAACAAAACAAAGCATAAACATACTCAGAGATACAAAGAATAAATTAATGGTTGCCAGACAAAATAGATCCTAGATATTTATTTTGAAACTCAAGATTGCTGCTTATGCAAGTTGCTCAGGTGTGTGTGTGTGTGTGTGTGTCTATAGTTCTTTTTGAGTTGAATGTTTATGCTGTACAAGAGTATCCAGGAGTGTGGGAAGTGGAAGAAATTTGCTTTATATGGACAATAAGCAGCAAAAAAGGTGGAACAAAATTAGTGCAAGGACAGGTGGTCCTGGCCTTAGAATAAAAGTGGTCCCAGAACTATTGGGTTAATAAGGATAAACTAGGCCTTTTGTTCAGATTCTCCAGTTTGACCAAATCTGAAACTGTCAGCAGAGAAGATAATTCATAACATTTTCTCAATGAAAAGAATGTAGTCAGAACTTTATTTAGAAAAATCATAGATACATTGACCAGGTGACTATTCAAAACTCAATTAATTTAAAATCTACATAGGAAAATTTATACACATTATATTTAACACATGCTTTACCTTGATCATTATTCTCTGCAATCTTTTGCGTTCAAGCCATCCTCTGACATAGGCCTGTATGATGATGATCATTCTAACTACTTTTTTGGTATTTACAAATTTGGTCCTTTCCCGGAACACTTGGAAGATTTCTATGTGTGGTCCAATTCTTTTAACTTTATTGTCAAGTTTACCACTTTTACTTAGAATAGACTTTAGCCTAAAAATAAAATATAAAACTTTCTTATTATAGTTAATAAGAAAAATAATCACTTCTGAAAAGTCTCAAATTCATTTCAATCATAAATGTGTTAAAATAGGAAATGTATTATAATTTGTACATAGATTTCATATACATCACCTGAACATGTCAATAGGATTCTCCAAAGAAGTTTGAATATGCTAGAATCAATATAACATATATAAAATGAACCTTGTGAAGAAAGGAAATCCAAAAGAAAGCAAATTTGTCAAAGCTTATCCATAACTATTCAAAAGAGCAATATATAATATTTAAGGAACAAAATATTTTCATATGACAGAGCAAGTTAGTCAAAATAACTTTCTTATCCCAGAAGCTATTTTAAACTAAAGACTACAAAATTATTTGGCACTGATATTCTGCTTACCAATCATCTGAAAAGTGATTTTATTTTCCAAAGGCTTTCAATCGAAAGGCATGGTAGTGTGTTGTTAAGGTCATGGACTACAGGATCACAGGAGCAAACGACCATAATGGAAACCATAACAAGTCCTGACATACTGATGTGGATGGCCCTTGCAGTGATGATAAATATGTGAGAATACTACAGACTTTCTACTATAGACAGACAGACTGTAATCTTGGTAATCTTGTATCTACTTTTTTCATTTATATATGTTGTATTTTTTATATGGTAGTCAGTTTTTTCTAAGTCATCTAAAGTTCAAAGGCTAGTTTCCTTGCAACTTTTAGCATATAAAAATCCTTTTTTTCTTGGTAATTTCTTTTGTTTCTACAGGTTTCACAGCTGAAATTCCAAGGAGATGCCCAGATCGATTCACATACCAGAACTGAGTCTTGCCCTAAAAAGTGACTGTATATAGATCTCTGGAACCTAGGCCCAACTTTCTTGATTCTCAGAGTGAGTATCATGACTCTGTTTCTGCATTTTTTTTTCCCTCTGAGTTTACTTTGATGTCTGCAGTAGGCTGGTTCTTGAGGAGTCCTGTTCTACTTTGTACAACAGACATTATTTTTCTTTCCTTGGTGACTGAAATGTTGGGAGTCTGATTTTGATTATTTCACCCAGCCATCCAGCCTCTGTTCGGTGGTAGAGATGGTAGATGACAGGGAATCCCAGCTCAGTCTTTTTCATTTGTCTTTACTATGAGCCTTTTTTTTTAAGATTTTATTTATTTATTTGAGAGAGAGAGAATGAGAGAGAGCAAATGAGAGGGGTTAGGGTCAGAGGGAGAAGCAGACTCCCTGCCGAGCAGGGAGCCCGATGCGGGACTCGATCCAGGGACACCAGGATCATGACCTGAGCCGAAAGCAGTTGCTCAACCAACTGAGCCACCCAGGCGCCCTTTACTATGAGTCTTGAAGTTTATGATATGCCTTGTATTACATGTTGTTTGACCACCACTATAGCTAAAAATATTTGAGACAATTTTGTTCCCACTAGAATGAAGATCAGCTCCATATCAAGAGACTTTCATAACAAGTATTCCTTAGAGATCTTTTTTGATTCCCTGACATTCCTACTCCCAAGTAACCACAACTGAGGAGTGCAATTTGCTCAGGCACAGAAAACTGTGTTCCATATTTATTTTTAACCTATAGTTAAAGATGTAGAACTAAGGCTGTTCATTCTCTTTGTGCTTGTGTGTATAAATGGAAAAAAAAAAAACTCCTTACTCTCCTTGCAAAGGAAAAGTTAGCTTTGTACAATGTTCTTGTAACTGTAGCTCTTTTGTATCTATGGCTGGTCTTCCATTCTCTCGAGAAAACTTTTTTAGATTGAGTCAAAACTATATCATTTTGTGTTCTGGAGAAATATCCCATTTAGACAAAGCTACCAGAAAAGGCAAAGAAAATGAAGCAAATTTTTCAATTTGTTTGTTTAAATTAAAATTGATTTTGCGTAGCTTAGAAGAGAGCTCTGCCTTCTAAGAGGATTTTTGTTTGGTTAATACAACAATTTTTATGAATGGGCCTTGATGTCTGAAATAAACTGGTAATGAAGATAAAATGTTAATGATTACTTCTGGCTGTCCAGAGTTTCAGGATGTATAGCGAAATCTAACGAATTCTGAGTTCCTGGCTTTTTCTCCTTTCTCTCAGAAGAAATAAGAGAAGTGTTATAGAAATACCCAAGTGAGCCAAATTTATACCCTAAGTTCCATGTTCTAACAAGAAGAGAGAATAAATCTCAAAGAGCTATGTATGATTGTAAAGTGACGTGTGTCGTAGATTGTTGAAGCACAAGAGCTCTGCTGGTCTCTTAAGTTGCCTTGAATGTCACAGAGTTCTTAGTCAAAGTGTGTGAAAAGTGAAAAGTGTGTGTGTGTGTGAGACAGAGAGAACTGAAATTATTTTGGTTAAAAGCTATAGTTAAGGGGCGCCTGGGTGGCTCAGTTGGTTGAGCGACTGCCTTCGGCTCAGGTCATGATCCTGGAGTCCCGGGATCGAGTCCCGCATCGGGCTCCCTGCTCAGCAGGGGGTCTGCTTCTCCCTCTGCCCTCTTCCCTCTCGTGCTCTCTGTCTCTCATTCTCTCTCTCTCAAATAAATAAATAAAATCTTTAAAAAAAAAAA
>NW_027777841.1:0-291 GCF_054177405.1 Leptonychotes weddellii | reverse complement strand
GCTTCCCAGCGTGTCACACTGGGGGGACATAAGCCAAACTCTGTGTTCTCCTGGGCAACTTACCGTGGGGCTTTCATAGGACAGCAGAAGTCCCGACACAGGAACTTTGAGAAGACGGGCCAGCAGTCCCTTCACCTTCTGAATTGTCATGGAGTCTGTCAAGGAAAGAAACACCCTCAGTTCTCTCGAATGACAGTTACGTGTAGAACTAGCTCACCTGCCAAGACCCCAGTCGCAACGATTCACGGTACCCGGTTCCCCGCGGCAATCAGCAGGGAGAGGCTCGCCCAC
>NW_027777840.1:0-291 GCF_054177405.1 Leptonychotes weddellii | reverse complement strand
ATTTAGGTCTCTTTTATGCCAATACAGGACAACTATCTAATTATCTAGAAAATCAAATTTAAATGAAGTACTCAGAAGGTAGCCCATTTGATGGGTATAATCTAGATGATCTTAAACTAAATTTATTCCTTACTCCTCAATAAAGTGCAGTGACTCCAGATATATGTTCTACACATGCAAGGACTTCTTTCCTTGGTCAAGGCAGAAATATAATAATCTGTACTTCCACAAAGTACCTTTATTTGTTTATCCATGAAGAAAGCTTACTTTATTTGCATTTGTCTTGTTTTG
>NW_027777839.1:0-291 GCF_054177405.1 Leptonychotes weddellii | reverse complement strand
GGTGGAGGACATTTTTGAGACCCTTTACAGAGATAAAATAAACATATCACAGATGAAGAACTCAATAAATACAATAACAAATAAAATAGATTAAATAAGTAGTAGATTAAAAAAGCAGAAGAATGTATCAGTGTCCTGGAGAATAGAGTACTAGAAAGTAATCAAGCTGAATAGATGAGAGACAAACACTTGATAATGAGAATAGACATAGAGAACTCAGTGAATACATCAAGTATAATAACATTCACATTATAGGGACACCAGAAGGAGAAGAGAGAGAAAGGGAGCAGA
>NW_027777838.1:0-291 GCF_054177405.1 Leptonychotes weddellii | reverse complement strand
CTAGTGTGTGTTATATCTTAAACACTTCATTTTTTGGTGTATACATTAAAAAAAATTTGGTGGGGGAAGAGGGCTGTCTGGCTGGCTCAGTTGGAAGAGCACCTGACTCTTAATCTCTGGGTTGTGAGTTCAAGCCCCAAGTTGGGTGTAGAGACTATTTGAATAAATAAACTCAAAAAAATTGGGGGGAGGGTATTTAATGGACTCTACATAGTTATTTCTAGATTCTAGAGATGTCTTGATTATTTCTAGAGTATAGAGGATGAGGTTTTAGAGCTCTTTCATTATATA
>NW_027777837.1:0-291 GCF_054177405.1 Leptonychotes weddellii | reverse complement strand
CCTCCACCCCTAGAGCAACGCGCTGTACCTGGACAAGGCAAAGCTGTTAGCAGCTCTTGAGTCCTTTGCTGTTATTTGAGGAAGTATCAAGTAACAGACTCTTCAACACAAATCTATCAGTTTCAAATGAAATCTACCAGTTTCGGGACTAAAGACATGTTTTTGCCAAACCCCTTTAAATACATGCTGTTGCTAGGCCAGTGGCTAGGGCCATGGCAAGTCCCCAAGGTACGGTTTGTTTAAATGCAGTAGGCACTCCCAATGCCTACTTAACAGAATGTATTTAACCAC
>NW_027777836.1:0-291 GCF_054177405.1 Leptonychotes weddellii | reverse complement strand
TGTTTTTTGACTTCTTGCTTATGATGTTCCTTATGTCCTCAATGTTCAGATCTCAGGAAGAGACATGCACATTACTTGTAGCAAACAACCCTAGTATTCCCCCCATCAAGTCCAACCCGGGTTCTGGAATGTCTTCTTCTTCCTCTGTCCTATTCTGACAAAATGCTGATTTTCTCAACTCTTAGTTTTTGGTTTTTTTTAATTTTATTATGTTATGTTAGTCACCATACAATACATCATTGGTTTTTGATGTAGTGATCCACGATCCATTGTTTTCCTATAACACCCAGT
>NW_027777835.1:0-291 GCF_054177405.1 Leptonychotes weddellii | reverse complement strand
CTGCTTGACGTGCATCCTCAGATGTTGGG
Organism: Leptonychotes weddellii; assembly: GCF_054177405.1. NCBI lineage: Eukaryota > Metazoa > Chordata > Mammalia > Carnivora > Phocidae > Leptonychotes > Leptonychotes weddellii. The sequence continues at coordinate 262 of NW_027777835.1, read as the reverse complement.
GCCCTGCCTTCCCCGTCCTTCTTCACCTGACCGCTCCTCGTTCTTTAGGGAAGCCTCCCTAGCTCAGAGCTGCTGGAGGCCAGCTCCCCCGGTGACCCGAGCCTCCTGTCTGAGTCTCACTGCAAACCTTGATGTCCCTCCAGACCAGCAGCTCCTAGAGGACCACACTGTGGGCCCTCTGTACCTGCACACGGACACAAAGAGTGAGCCATTTCAGTCTGGTAACCGCCTGCCGAGGAAGCTTTAGCATTCTCTCCGAGTG
>NW_027777834.1:0-291 GCF_054177405.1 Leptonychotes weddellii | reverse complement strand
GGGATTAGTGCTTTTATAAAAGTGGCCTTTCCACAATATGATGACAAAGTGAGAATGATTGTCTCTGAACCAGAAAGTGGGTCCTTACCCAGTAGTGAATCTGCTGATACCTTGATCTTGGACTTGCTAGCTTCCAGAAATGTGAGAAATAAACTTCCAATTTATGGTATTTTATTATAGCAGCCCAAGCTGACTCAGATAGTCAGAGTGGTAAAACAGAATATTAGATAGCCAATTTAATGACAACTGGGTAGGCCACACATACAGGTCTTGCTACCATTTCATGCCTGG
>NW_027777833.1:0-291 GCF_054177405.1 Leptonychotes weddellii | reverse complement strand
ATTTTTCTTTTTTGTAATATAATTTTTCCATGCACATGTATTATTTTTATGAAAATACCAAAAAGTAGGTTTTTTTAGTGTTAAAAGGCAAAAAAAACTCACTTGGGGAAAATTACAAGAAAGTTTTGGATTAAGTTTTTTCTGCTTCATCCACTTTTTTCCTATAGCCCTGAGTTTATTACTTTAAACATCTTACGTGTTTTGACCCCTGATGTTCCCAGATGTGCTGAGCACATGTAAAAATGTGAGATAACTCTCTGGGTTGGAAGGAATTAGGGTGTCTGATTTTCT
>NW_027777832.1:0-291 GCF_054177405.1 Leptonychotes weddellii | reverse complement strand
AAAAAGACTTGGCTGCATTGTGTTTGTTTCCCGGTGTTTTGTGGAAGGGAACTTGGGAGCGATGCAGTGGGATTTTTGGCTGAAGGCATGTCTAAGCCAAGTGCTGAAGGTATGACTTGGCTTCTCTTGAATGTTTATAGTAAAATATGATGAGGGAAATAACTTAAAGGTAGAACGGCTAATCAAAAAGGAAGCAGAAATTAAAAATTGGAAAATTCTCAGCCTTTCTATATTGCAAAAAAATGAGAAAGCATTTTTGAAAGAGAACACTAAGGATGCAGCCAAGTGAAA
>NW_027777831.1:0-3625 GCF_054177405.1 Leptonychotes weddellii | reverse complement strand
TCAGATGGGGCCTCCTCTTCTGTTCCTTAATGTCTCTTAGACACTCTGAACAAGCTATTCAAAGAGAAAAACCCCCCAAAACTGGCTCCTCCAATAACGACTGCCGGCAGGACCCTTCTAGTCCCCACATGTCCTCAAAGATAATTTTGGCAAAATTATATTTTGGCACTTATCTCCCTCTTATTTCCTGGTGTTGGGGTCTCGATGTGAATGGCAGGAAGCAGGTGCTGGTGGTGGGCATGGGGGAGCTTTGTCTGAAAGCAGAGAGCAGCATCCCCTGAAGGGAGAAGCAGCTCCCCCAGAGGATTGGGGAGGGGGGATTTGCAGGCAAGAGTCTTGTGTCCAAGACACAGGCTCCAGTGGGAGGACCTCAATCCCTAGGTGTCACTGGCACTTCTCGGTGGAGTCCAATGGTCTCACACCTGGAAGTTCTCATCAGCGGGCCAGTTTTTGGTGGCCATGCTTTTTCCCTTCTGCGTCCTGAGCCTCTATGAGGATTTAGAAGAGCTAGTATGGCTGCAAACTTGATGCCATCTTATTCTGGAGGTCGCCAGAGGTCACTCGTTATTACTAGAGTAGTTAGACTCCTCTCAATTCCAGTTTAGGTCAAATTTCACAAATAAGGACTTGGGGGGTTGGTAGATGAGGGGCCAGGGGGATTAGCCTGTTTCCAGAATTAAAATCTCCACAACAAGTCGTGAACTATGGCATTCTGGTAGGACTCTGCCCTGTATTAGTGAGAGTCACACTGCCAACTCACTCAGTTGCTTCTTTCACCACTGGCTGAGCACCTACTGTGTGCGAGGCAGGCACACAGCCCTCAGAGACAGTGGTGAGAAAGAGACACATCTCTGTCCACAGAGCTCCTGGCCTAGCGAAGGAGGCAGAGCACATCGACTGAACAAGTCGTACACATACGCATTTACACATGGGTGCCAAATGCTCTGGAATGTCCCTTGTTACCTTCCGGGTAAAAGATGCTCTCGTCCTGCCGTGAGATCTTCCTGTGGCTAAGTGGGAGCTGCATGTGGCCAGAGAGACCGAAGCCCCACCTGGCCCCTCGCTGACCATCCCCACCCCTCACTGTGCCAGGGGGCCATCCTGGGCTTTCTTGGATCTCACCCCAAAATTCTGCTATAACTGAGTACAAAATTCAAGAGCATTTATTTACTTGGGTTATTTTTATACAGACATTTTTAAATACTAAAACATAATGTAAAATGTGTCTGACACTCAAATAATGCCAAAAGAAGCCCAAGAAAGTTTTAAGAAAACACAGTTGGCGGAGGTTTAATGACATAACTCCATTTAATTTATACCTGAGTATGTCCTTTTCGGCAGGACTAAGAAAATTGTTCATTAAAGTACATTTTCATGGTAGATTGCTTAAAATATAGATGTGCTAATATTTTAAAGCTATTCTAAAAATAAGTAGAAATATTCTCAGAGAAGAACATAATCGACATGACTATTTCCTCTCAAGCTCAGCATACACTAAAATGTTTATTGTTTCCATTCAAAAAACAGTGATTTATTCACTGGGAACACTGAGGTGACATTCTTGTAAAGTAAGTTACATACAGAATACCTGTCCTCTATCAATGTACATGCACACGGACACAACTGTCTTTCCCGTGTGGGTCATCACTCCGCCCTGCCCCCGTCCCCAAGACCACACCCCGCTATCTTGCAGCCCCCTTCTACAGGGCTTCCTGCAAGAGTAGCCGCAGCTTCCTCAGCTCGTCTCCCGCGGGGGCTGCCCACGCCCTCTTCAGGTACTGGACGTCCACGCTGCCAGAGGCTCTGGCCAGCACCAGGGCCAGGAAGCCGCCACTGGCCTTCTCTGCTTCACCCACGACGGTCATGGCCACCAGCCTGAAAGTAAGAAGCACATGCTGTGTGATCGTTGAGTCTCCCAAATTATCTATCCTCCAAGGAAGGAGTAAAAAGCAAAGGAAATTCTAAAAATTTCAGTAACAGTCAAAAGAAAGGTTGGGCCAGAAATAAAGATACAAAAATCTACGGAAACCGCTTAGAAAACGTATTTCTGCATTTCTGCAGACTGACTGCTTGCGAGGGTCACAGATCTTGATGGAGGATGCGCTGCCTGAAGACCTGTGGGCTGGAATGCCCTGAGCGCTAGACCCTCCCGTCCAGCTTTGTTCCTCCTGGTGAACGGGGATGCCAGGGGCCCTCGGGTGCCCAGCAAGAAACCCGGAGACGGCCCAACAGCCCTGAGCTTGCCTCTCCCGCCCCTTCACTGACCAGTTTCTCTGACTGGGTCCTGTCTCTAGCCTTTCCCCTCACAGGCTGCTGACAGACACTCAGCGACCTGCATCCCACGTCTGCTCAAGGCCCGCTGGCTGCTCAGGGCCCCCCAGATCCCAGTTCCCACACAGCACCTGCAGTACTGGCCGCTTGGGACTCCCGCTCCTCCGGTCTTCCTCTGTTCACTTCCACTTATCCTGTGAGACCTGACTCAGTGGCATCACCTCCAGAGGCCTCCCCTGGCCCCTGACTAGATCCCTTGACTATGCCTGATTTGGTCAGGGGTCCCCAGCATCCTCGAAATGCCTCTGGCCTACATTCATCCCACCGTTACCCACCAAGAAGGCTGAGACCATGCCCGCCTCATACCGACCTCAATGCTCCCGCCCCTCCTGTCTCCTCATAATGACCAGGGCTGCCAGCACCAGCACCCACAGGGGCCTTGATTCCGTGGGATCCACGACTGGCACAGGACGGGAGCAGTGAGCCCCTCCAGGGGGTTCCCAGCAGTCGCAGGTAGCAGAGAATGCCCACTGTGGCCCCACAGGGTCTGAGCGCCCACTGTACTCCGTAAGCTTGTCCCCACAATCCAAATACTGCCCCAACTCCCAGGCCCCCGTGATGTAAGCACAGCACACCCTGACAGGGACCTGACTGAGGTCCGGTCAGTCTACACCCACGCACAGGCCACGCTCTGGAGAGCCACAACACGACTTGTGGCAGGTGAGCAAATCACGAAAACTTACAATCATCGAGGGAGACAAACCACGCGAGACTCTTAACCCCAGGGAACAAACTGAGGGCTGCTGGAGGGAGGGGGTGGGGGGGGTAACTGGGGGATGGGCAGTAAGGACGGCAGGTGATGTGATGAGCACTGGGTGTGGTACGCAGCTGATGAGCCACTGACCTCTGCCTCCGGAACTAACACGACACAGACGTTAACTAACTTGAATCGTCACTTAGTACTACTTAGTGCTTCAACACTGCTGTTCAATTACTAGTGTAAAACACAGCTCAAGTTTAAGTGCCACAAGTCTGGGAACATGAGTAGCAGGTAACAAACATGAAGCCTTCCACTGCGCAGCAACCGCAATACAAGGGTGCACCACTCGGTGGACTCCGCGGGCACCGCTAAGCTGGGTCTACGTGAAAACAGACGTCAAAGCACCAGTGTGGACTCTGACGGTCCAGGTAAAATGCCCCTGAGATGAGAGCCAGATAGTCTAAGCCGAGGGCAGAGAAAAGGCACAGGCCGGGCTCGCAGGCTGCTACCAGCCCCCTGCGCTGGCCCAGAGCCGTGCCTGCCCCCCCCCCCCCCCCCGCCACCACGCTCTCCGCCCGGCCTGCTTCTGCTCCC
>NW_027777830.1:0-291 GCF_054177405.1 Leptonychotes weddellii | reverse complement strand
TACATTCAGAGGCTCTTAACGTTTTATATTCACTCAAGTTTCCCGATATCTATGAAAGAAGGTTCCACACACTGTCACGATTCCAAACTTCGGTCCTGTAATGTTGCTGTTAGTTATATAGCGTTGACCAGATGCAGATTTACGATTGGCGAACCCATGCATTTACAGCCGTTTTCCTTTTGTTTTCTTTTGTTCTTCAGGCAGTGATGTCTGGACTCTCCAACATGACGTCACTGGTCATGATAAAAGTGATTTAAGTTGCCTTTGATTCTTTAGCGTATAATAAGTCTA
>NW_027777829.1:0-291 GCF_054177405.1 Leptonychotes weddellii | reverse complement strand
ATGCTTCTGCTAGAGGCATTGAACAAAACAGACGCAATCCTTGTTCTTGAGAGGCTTATAGTGTATTACCACCTAGTTGTTCCTTCTCCCCTTTTCCCTTCCCAGGTTTAATGAATAGATGAGTGATGTTCATTTTATCTTGATGGCTTGCAGGCCCACTGCCCTCCCCCAGCATCCCCCCGAGCTGTGCCAAGCTCCGCGGGGCTTAGGCAGTGCTAAAACCTGGGGGGAGGGGAAGGGCACCATCAATTAATTGTCACCTGGGTTACCACTGGGACATCCATCCATCAC
>NW_027777828.1:0-291 GCF_054177405.1 Leptonychotes weddellii | reverse complement strand
AATGATCACAAAAGCTAATCACCCTTCACCACCATAACAAGTTACAAAAAAGTTTTTATCTTCCTTGTGACCAGAACGTCCAAGATCCACCATCCTGGCAACCTTCATATCTGCACCACGTTACCACTAACTGGGGTCACCTTGCTGCGCACCACATCCCTATGACCTGTGCATTTTATAACTGGAGTCTATACTTCCCAACCCCCTTCATGCATTTTGCCCAACCCCCAGCTGCCTCCCTCACCCCAGCAACCACCACTCTGTTCTCCATATCCATGAGTTTTGTTTTGT
>NW_027777827.1:0-291 GCF_054177405.1 Leptonychotes weddellii | reverse complement strand
CAGAAAGCTAATGCATAACTACTGGGAAGGTAATTAAAGGGAAATCTACTTCCCAGCCTCAGGAGAGAGGAGACGTGGTGGTGCCAGTTGACGACAAGCATTCCAATAAACATACTTGGAATACGGCCATCTCGGGTTGAAGACCGATGCTCTAATCTGGACTGAGAGTGATTTTTCTAAAATGCACCAGAGTTGGTCTCACTCAAAATCCTTCCATAGGTTTCTTTTGCCTCCAGTAGTTTTTTTTTTTTTTTTGCTTCCAGTATTTTTTTAATCATTTTAGCCTTGCAA
>NW_027777826.1:0-291 GCF_054177405.1 Leptonychotes weddellii | reverse complement strand
GGTAGTGCCTTTAAAAAAACATTATTTGATTGAAGAGGCAGTGCTCTGAAAATAATCCTGACCAGGGTGGTAAAATTCTCTCCTCCTTCATTGAGACTGTTCTTCACATCGTAGCCAAAGAAATCTGTATAGAATATTGATCTCTGCTGCTCAGATGCTTCAGTGACCTACCTTTGCTTTTTTTTTTTTTTTTATTCTTATGTTAATCCCCATACATTACATCATTAGTTCTAGTTGAAGTGTTCCATGATTCATTGTTCATGCACAACACCCAGTGCTCCATGCAGAACG
>NW_027777825.1:0-291 GCF_054177405.1 Leptonychotes weddellii | reverse complement strand
AAATAAAATAAAAATAAATTAAAAAGGTAATTATTAGATAAATGGATTAAGAGTTGTGTGGAGCAGAGGGGAGAATGCATTCCAGGCAGAGAGTGAAATAAGAGAAAAGGAGAGAAGGTATGATAGCTTAGCTTCCTCAGGGGCTTCCCTCAGTTTGGTGTGGAGTGGTAGAGAGCAGAAGGGGAGGTGGCAAGAGAGGACAAAGGGGCGTCTGAGTTACATCTTGTCCCAGCTCAGCAGTTTGTATGCTGTTTAGATACTGCAAGGTGTCTTGTTTGTTTTTTAGAACTA
>NW_027777824.1:0-291 GCF_054177405.1 Leptonychotes weddellii | reverse complement strand
CATCCTCCAGCTCCTCAAAGTCGGTGGGCTTCGCGTCCCCCAGCGGAGGAGGCTCCCTCTCGGCCGCCATCTTCGCTCGTCCAGACGACTGCGTGAGCGGGGCCTCGCGGACCTGTCACGTGAGCACGCACGGCAGTGCTGGCGCGCCGGCCGTCCCGCTCCCCCCCGCCCACGGACCCGCCCCTCGTGGCCCCGCCCCAGCCACGTGACTGCGCCCGCCCCCGAGCGCGCCGCGCTCAGCTCCGCCCCTTTGCTTCTCCTTGCAGTTCTGCGTCTGGGGTCTCGTCTGCC
>NW_027777823.1:0-291 GCF_054177405.1 Leptonychotes weddellii | reverse complement strand
TTGGATGACTGTTCTTGGGTTTCTATACGCTGGTATCTTTTGGAGTTTCTTAAAGCTTCATACTTAAGACTGATGGGTTAGAAGTCGTGTGGCCAACTGACATACATTTATTCTTTGCCCTTAGTTGTCTCATTTTCATAGACACTAAGAACTTAATTTTTTTAAAAATACCTAACATAGGGTGCCTGGGTGGCTCAGTTGGTTAAGCGACTGCCTTCGGCTCAGGTCATGATCCTGGAGTCCCTGGATCGAGTCCCGCATCGGGCTCCCTGCTCGGCGGGGAGTCTGCTT
>NW_027777822.1:0-291 GCF_054177405.1 Leptonychotes weddellii | reverse complement strand
AAGATTTATTTATTTATTTATTTATTTATTTGTAATTAAGGTAAAGGCAGAGTCAGAGCAGTCTCATGGAAACGTAGGTTTCTTATTAGAGGCACTGACAGCAGAGTAGTCTCTTGGCGAAAACAAATCAACTCTGAAGTTGTTATTTTTGACGGTACCAAAATAAGGTAGGATTGTACTTTCACATGGAACACGAAGATGGTATTTTTGTTATTCTAGGAGAATCAGAGAGGGAAAATAAATCTGTAAGATTTATGGAAAAGTAGCTGAAATCTATTCATTCAGCATGTA
>NW_027777821.1:0-291 GCF_054177405.1 Leptonychotes weddellii | reverse complement strand
CTGTCTAACACAGAAACACTGTGTTGCAATCAGAGGAAGTATCAGGAGGACAAACCCTCGGGGCCCCCACGCCAGAGACGGCCGCTGACACTTCGCAGCATCCTCTGCGGGGAGGATGGACTAGCCTTTCCCGTCCTGGGTCTCCGGGAACGCGGAAGGAAGGATGTCTTGGGAGCGTGCCTGCCCCACTAGGAAGCAGGGGGCCTCAGGCCAGCGGGAACGTGGACGCCCTTCCTGCCCGCCCGGCACTGGCCCATCCCAGGGCCTCCTCGGTGCCCACTGAGGTCACCC
>NW_027777820.1:0-3625 GCF_054177405.1 Leptonychotes weddellii | reverse complement strand
GAATGTCACTGGGAAGGAAGGCAACTTTACTTTGCACCAAAATGTGACTAATTTGTCAGGTTTGCTTTTCTCCCCAGGGGACTCAAGACCGTGAACCTGTGGGCTGTGTGTGTCTGTACGCAGGAAGGGAGAGTAAAGCCAAAGGAAGGGGGCATGGAGGAAAAAGCTACCATGGGGGCGGGTGGGGTGGGGAAGACCTCAAGAACCACCTTGTATGCCCCAGTAAAACTCCAGATGAAATTATGAGGTTAGAGAAGCTTGTCCTGTAGTCCACCTAGTCCTGCGGAAGGCCAACTATAAAAAGTAATTAACACCATAGATTAAATTAGTGTACAGTGTTGCCTTTCCCGTGAGGGATTATTTTTTTTTAAGTTTTTATTTTAATTCCAGTTAGTTAACATACAGTGTAATATTAGTTTTACATGTACAAAATGGCCATTCCACACCTTCGTTCATCACCCTGTGCTCACACAGACAAGTGCACTCCTTAATCCCCATCACCTATTTAACCCATCCCCCACCCACCTCCCCTCTGGTGACCATCTATAATTAAGTCTGTTTCTTGATTTGTCTTTCTCTATCTTTCCCCTTTGTTTTTTTTTTTTTTGTTTCTTAAATTCCACATGAGTGAAATCAGATGGTATTTGTCTTTCTCTGACTGACTTATTTCCCTTAGCATTATACTCTCTAGTCTCTAGTTCCATCCATGATGTTGCAAATGGCAAGATTTCATTTTTTTTATGGCTTAGTAATATTCCATTTTATATTTATATATATCTGTGTGTGTGTATATATATATATATATGTATATATATACCACATCTTGTTTATCCATTCATCAATCGATGTACACTTGGGCTGCTTCCATATTTTGGCTATTGTAAATAATACTGGTATAAATATTGGGGTGTATGTATCCCCTTCAATTAGTGTTCTTGTATCCTTTGGGTAAATACCCAGTAGTGCAATTGCTGGATCATAAGGTAGTTCTATTTTTAATGTTTTGAGGAACCTCCACACTGTTTTCAGGAGTGGCTGCACCAGTTTGCATTCCCACCCACAATGCAAGAGGGTTTCTTTTTCTCCACATCCTCACCTGTTTTTTCTTGTATTGTTGATTTTAGCCATTCTGACAGGTGGGAGATGAATCTTATTGTAGATTTGTTTTCCATTTCCCTGATGAGAAGTGATGATGAGCATCTTCTCACGTGTCTGTTGGCCATCTCTATGTCTTTTTTGGAAAAATGTGGGCTTTTTTTGCTTTCTGCCCATTTTTTAATTGGATTATTTGTTTTTTGGGTGTTGAGTTTTATACGTTCTTTCTAGATTTTGGATACTAACCCTTTATCAGATATGTCACTTGCAAATATCTTTTCTCATTCAGTAGGTTGCCTTTTAGTTTTGTTGATTGTCTCCTATGCTGTGCAGATGCTTTTAATTTGATGAAGTCCCAAAAGTTTGCTTTTGCTTTTATTTACTTCGACTCAGGAGACCTATCTAGAAGAAGTTGCTAAGGTCTATGTCAAAGAAGTTACTGCCCATGTTTTCTTCAAGCATTTCTGTCGTTTCCTGACACACATTTAGGTCTCTCATCCATTTTGAATTTATTTTTGTGTATGGTGTAAGAAAGTGGTCCAGTTTCATTCTTTTGCAGGTTGCTGTCCAGTTTCCCCAACACCATTTGTTGAGAAGACCGTCTTTTTCCCATTGGATATTCTTTCCTGCTTTGTCGAAGATTAATGGACTGTGTAGTTATGGGTTCATTTCTGGGTTTTCTATTCTGTTCCATTGATTTTTGTGCCAGTACCAAACTGTTTTGATTACTACAATTTGTATTATACCTTAAAGTCCAGAATTCTGCTGCCTCCGGCTTTGCTTTTCCTTTTCAAGATGGCTTTGGCTATTCAGAGTCTTTTGTGGTTCCGTACAAATTTTAGAACTGTTTGTACTAGTTCTGTGAAAAAAAGCTGTTGGTATTTTGATAGGGATTGCATAAAATGTGTAGATTGATTTGGGTAATATAGATATTTTAACAATATTTGTTCTTCCAATCCATGAGCATGAAATATCTTTCCATTTCTTTGTGTCATCTTCAATTTCTTTCATCAGTGTATTAGAGTTTTCAGAGAACAGGTCTTTCACCTCTTTGGTTAGATTTATTCCTAGGTATCTTATTGTTTTGGGTGCAATTGTAAGTGGGATTGTTTCCTTAATTTCTCGCTCTGCCTTTTTATTGTTGGTGTATTGAAATACAACAGATTTCTGTACTTTGATTTTGTATCCTGTAACTTTGCTGAATTTGTGTATCAGTTTTAGCAGCTTTTTGGTGGACTCCTTTGGGTTTTCTATATAAAGTATCACGTCATCTGCGAATGGTGAAAGTTTGACTTCTTCCTTGCCAATTTGGATTCCTTTTATTTCTTTTTTGTTGTCTGCTTGCTGAGGCTAGGATATCTAGTATTATGTTAAATAACAGTGGTGAGAGTGGACATCCCTGCCTTGTTCCTGACCATAGAGGAAAAGTTCTCACCTTTTCTCCATTAAGGATGATATCAGCTGTGGGTTTTTCATAGGTGGCCATTATTATGTTGAGGTATGCTCCCTCTAAACCTACTTAGTTCAGGGTTTTTGTCATGAATCACTGTTGTACTTTGTCTTTCTGTATCTATTGAAATGATCATATGCAGTCAAATGCTCTACCACTGAGCTATACCCCCGAAAGGATCATATGGTTCTTACTCTTTCTCTTACTGATGTGATGTATCACATTGATTGATTATAGATGTTGAACCACCCTTGCAGCCCAGGAGTAAGTCCCACTTGATCATGGTGAATGATTTTTTTAATGTATTGTTGGATTCAGTTTGTTAGGATTTTGTTGAGGTTTTTTGCATCTGTGTTCATCAGGGGCTTTGGCATGTACAGCTCTCTCTCTGTCTCTCTTTTGGTATCTTTATCTGGTTTTGGTGTTGGGGTAATGCTGGCCTCACAGAATGAATTACCTTTTCTATTTTTTAAAATAGTTGGAGAAAAGTAGTATTAATTCGTCTTTAAATGTTTGGTAGAATTGACCTGTGAAGCCATCTGGTCCTGAACTTTTGTTCATTGGGAGTTTTTTTTTTTTAATTTAAAATCAATTAATTAACATATAGTGTATTATTAGTTTCAGAGGTAGAGTTTAATTATTCATCAGTTGCATATAACACCCAGTGCTCATTCCATCAAGTGCCTTTCTTAATGCCCATCACCCCCCCTTCCTCCGCTCCAGCAACCCTCAATTTGTTTCCTATAGTTAAGAGTCACTAATGGTTTTGCCTCCCTCTCTGATTTCATCTTATTTTATTTTTCCCTCCCTTCCCCTATGTTCATCTGTTTTGTTTCTTAAATTCCACATATGAGTGAAATCATATGGTTTTTGTCTTTCTCTGACAGACTTATTTCACTTAGCATAATATCCTCTAGTTCCATCCACATCATTGCAAATGGTAAGATTTCATTCTTTTTGATGGCTGAGTAAGATTCCGTTGTAGATACATACCACCCCTTCTTTATCCACTCATCTGTCGATGGACATCTCAGCTGTTTCCATAGTTTGGCTACTGTGGACATTGCTGCTATAAACATT
>NW_027777819.1:0-291 GCF_054177405.1 Leptonychotes weddellii | reverse complement strand
TAGAAGAGAATGGGGAAAGGTCGCAGCTTGGGGCCACCAGCACGCGGATGTGGCCCGGACTGCAGGGCATGCTGCTCTGTGGTGATGGCACCGAGAGGCTCTCAGGAGACCCCAGCGTGGGCTACGGGCAACCAGAGACCTGTCCTGGAGAAGTTGAGACTTCTCTGCACAAACCAGTGTGAATGTTCTAGAAAAAAGCTCATGACCCAGGTGGTTGGTCACTCCGGGGAGGGTGAGGTTGGTGCAGTGTTTCCTGGATTGGGCTGGACATGTTGGCCCCACATTTCACAC
>NW_027777818.1:0-291 GCF_054177405.1 Leptonychotes weddellii | reverse complement strand
GACCAGACAATTGACCAGAAAGTGACAAATCTGTGGCAAAAATATTCAATGCCTATAGGTAGGGTAGACCACCCCAAAAAGGCTTGCAAAACTAGGGGAGATCCTCGTTATTCACGGACTCCGTATTTGCAAAGTGGCCTGGTGCTCAGTGAAACCTCTAACCCCCAAATCAACACTCATGGTCACTCACGGGCATGTGCGGAGTGGTGAAATGTGTGATTCACTCTACGCACACATTCCCAGCTGAGGTCGAACGAGGCAACACTCTGCCTTCTTGTTTCAGCTCTCCTA
>NW_027777817.1:0-291 GCF_054177405.1 Leptonychotes weddellii | reverse complement strand
GTCACTGTTTTTAGAAATTCATCTATTTACCATTAGCAGTACTTGATTTAAAAAGGTTCATTTAAACAATTCTGTTTCACCTCCATGTATTTAAAAAAAAAAATAGTCCTGACTTCTTTACAAAAGAAATGTATTGCTTCTTCTATGTTATTTTTGCTGAAACAGGAAGGACCAGTAGATAATAAAACCTGAGAATGGTATATTCTAGAAAAATTAAAAGTGTGGAGGAAACTACTTTGGTCCGTAGCATTTAATTCAGTTCAACAAGTATCTATTGATTGTCTGTTGTAT
>NW_027777816.1:0-291 GCF_054177405.1 Leptonychotes weddellii | reverse complement strand
TTTCAGGAATTCCTAGAAATTGAGCCTGTCTTGGTGGATGGGTTGAAGTGGGTTGGGGGGCACCTTTAGGTATGTGTGTATATCTCTTCAGATATCTTTTTTCTTTGGAAGGAAATAGACACATAGTTACACAGACACATGCAAAGACACACACAGCCTTCCCGAACAGGCTAACTACTATAAGGAAGCCAAACGATAGGACTGCACCCTTATAATGAAGGGCAAGGGGTCAAGGAAGCCAAGTTTACAGTTTTCTAAATAAAATAGTTTTTTTTTTAAAAGATTTATTTA
>NW_027777815.1:0-291 GCF_054177405.1 Leptonychotes weddellii | reverse complement strand
ACTACGGTTTCCTGGCTCCTTTAGCCCTCGTTTCCACCACTCTGAGATTAAGAAGGTAGGCAACAAATGACAGGTTACTGGGTGAGGTTGCTGACTCACTGCTTTGTTCACTGTTTCTCCTCCAACAAGAATGTCATTGCCCCGAGTCACCCCGTGTGTCTTGTTTGCTACTGCATCCCCAGCCCTCAGAACAGTGCCACACACATAGCAGGGACACAGTGGACCCTTGGATACAGCCTAGGTTATAAACATGCAGCTCAGTTCACAGACTTGCAGCAAAATCAAACAGAG
>NW_027777814.1:0-291 GCF_054177405.1 Leptonychotes weddellii | reverse complement strand
TTGAAATCGTGACAACATCGTGAGTAGCAGTGTCCTGAAGACTCAAGCTGGGAATGTAACTTCATGGACCCTGAGCCCTGGGCCCTGTTCTGTTTCCTTTTCCCGGTCCCTCATTTCTTTCCCTCTTGCCCCTAACTGAACACAATGGGAGACACTCTCCAATGTAAACAGTTGGATGGGTGTACTTTTTTTTTTTTTTTTTAAGGGAAAGGAATCTTAATCCTCTGAAAGACCCAGGTAAAGCTGCTAATAAAATGAGGTAGGACCCATTTCTGAGGGAAATGCAGAGAA
>NW_027777813.1:0-291 GCF_054177405.1 Leptonychotes weddellii | reverse complement strand
ATTCAGGTTTTAAATAAGGCCACAGGCACTTAACAAACCATGATTAGCCTGTCTGACAGGTTGACTAAATGATTTCCCAGAGGATTGGTATGGTTGGACTAAATTCATTCTGAAAGCGATTTTCCTTAACATGGTTAAGTAATGTTAATAAAATAATTCTAAAAGTCAACTTATCATAATGTGAGCTAGAGAAGGTCCACGATGAAATGTGAAAGAAACCCTCCTACACAGTCACTATTCACTTTCACTAAGGATTTTTGGATGGCTATAGATTCAATATGTTGGAACTGA
>NW_027777812.1:0-291 GCF_054177405.1 Leptonychotes weddellii | reverse complement strand
AAAAAAAAAAATAATTCCAACCTAATAGACTAAAACGAATAATGTGGAAAATTAAAGACAAGTAAATTTGGAACCATATAAGAATAAAAAGTCAACATTTTCCTAGTATCCAGAAAAAAACCCCAACATCTTGGTAAAAGATACTTAAAATATAAGCTTAAGGTAGCACTCATATTAGGAACAACTGTGATCTTAACTTTTACACTCAGAAGTGATTGTAGATCAGGTACTAACACTGGAATAATTGGAAAACTGGGGTATACCAGGCTGGTTTCTCCTGATTTCTCTTTT
>NW_027777811.1:0-291 GCF_054177405.1 Leptonychotes weddellii | reverse complement strand
TCTTCCTGGCACAGTTCATGATCTGTCCAGGCTGGTCTTCCCTCTTCCTTCTTTCTTGGCAACATTTATCCGTAGCACCTTGACCTCTCCCGGCCTGTTTTCTGTAACCTGGCTGAGATGCTAGGAGGTGCAGAGATGCTGAGATTGGGTTAGTGGAACATTTAGGCTTTAATCTGCCCGTTTACTTCCAAGCCTGTTGGTAACACTCATGGTCCAGGCCTTCTAGCCTCCTTTTGGAATCTTATAGTCACTTCTTAAATAGCTTCTTTGCCTTTATCCTCTCGTCTCTCT
>NW_027777810.1:0-291 GCF_054177405.1 Leptonychotes weddellii | reverse complement strand
GGCTAGGCGGCTGTTGTTTGGGGGTGGGGGGCATCTCCTAAGGTTCCAGTCAGACGGTGGCCAAGGCTGCAGTCACCCCAAAAGTGTTCTCGTTCACATGCTCAGGGTCTGGGCAGGGAGACCCAAGCAACTGGATCCCACATGAGCTGGCTCTGCCAGGCATCCATCTCTCTCTCTCTCTCTCTCTCTCTCTCTGGTGTGCCCACATGGTCTCCCCACATGGCTGCTCGGGGTGGCCGACTTCTCACTCAGTGGTGAAATCCTCCCAGCACGAGTGTCCAGGAGAACACG
>NW_027777809.1:0-3625 GCF_054177405.1 Leptonychotes weddellii | reverse complement strand
GCGCCTGGGTGGCTCAGTTGGTTAAGCGACTGCCTTCGGCTCAGGTCATGATCCTGGAGTCCCGGGATCGAGTCCCGCATCGGGCTACCTGCTCAGCAGGGAGTCTGCTTCTCCCCCTCCCGCTCCCCCCTCTTGTGCTCTTTCTCTCTCTCACTCTCTCTCTCAAATAAATAAATAAAATCTTTAAAAAAAAAAAAAATAAGAGTTCAATTTCCTTGATCGAGGCTTCACAAAGACTTAAGGTTTAAGTGTATTTCCTGCACATCTTTACTATGATGTTTAACAAGCTAAAAATATAGTTCATTGTTGGGAAATAAACTAGGAAAAAGTCACATAAAAGTTGTTTGAAGTCTGAAAAATGTGGTACTTTTGAGCCCATCAGAGAAAACATGACATTTTTTATTGCCCCATGAAAACTTCTGGTAGCTTAAGTCTGTTTCTTGTTATTTTGACCCCATTATTTTTTAAGGCATTTTCCTTTACTCTTTTTTCCCCTTCTGAAACAGATTACTGCAGACATTACCTGTCTTAAAACAGTTTGCAATCCTCATGCCATGGGGGTATTAAGGGCTGACAAGATTCTGAAATTTATGGCACAGCTTATTCCAAATATTCTTCACCAAGAAGACATTAAAATCTTTAGCACTTTGAATATAAAGAATTGTGTTTCCTTCCTTGTGATTGATCACATTCTTATTTGCCATTGAAAAGGTATATTGTTTTCACTTGTCAGCCAAAAAATATCCCTGATGTATATGAGATTTATCTTACAGTTGTCATCCTGTTGGAAAATTTAAAGCCTATAAGTAAAATCCATGTGAACATAAATCAAACCCAAGTATTTTAAACAAGTTTGCTTTTTCAGGAGTATTAGTTTTTTAAAGGACATTGGTTTAATGATGAAATAAAATAACTCTAATTTACAGATTTTCAATCTGTTTGTCAAAATCGCTCATGCTGATCCTGCACTCCCTACTGGTCACTATTTAATTTCTTTTAAGGTCATCAGTGGGCCTTTGTGGGAGAGGCTTTATTTTTATATTTTATAATATGTTTATATTTTCTACAGGGCCTGTTTTCTCAAAAGATTTGCATGTTTGACATATATACTTCCTAGAATTTTATAACTATGTTAAGATTTTTTTCCCCTATATACTTCAATATATATATATATATTTAATCAGAAGGTTAAAAATACCTGGGCAGAATTTAAAAGTTTATAACCATTTAATTGATGCTACCCTAGTCAACTTTTCTCTACTGTGTAAAAAAAGTAAACACCCTCATTCTGCATTTCACTTTGATAATTAGGCATAAGGAGTCAATGATGGCTAGTGTAGTGTGAAAGCAAGCATGTTTAAAATAAATGGAAAAAAAAGTTTAGTTAGCCTGGAGAATGTTTATCAACATTCACCAAGATATGTAATGTGACTAAACTTAAATATAACCAAAGTTATTTTAGTAGTATCTTTTTGTCTGAAGTTAAACAACCATTGGGACACAGATAGTCCCCTGATCTCTAGTTAGTGAATCAAAATCATTAAGATACAGAGCTTTCACTTGCCTTAGAAAATGCATCAAAGATTGGTTTCACTGGACAGGAAGACCTCTGGATTTTTACCAAAAATATAATATGTATTGCTATTCTAAACAAAACCTAAACTAATCCAAAATGGAAGAAACATTTTAATTTTATGTTTTAAAGTTACATGAGGACTAAGGAAATAAATGGGAAAAGACAATAGAGTTATTCGCTTATTCCGACTTCTACACCTAACTTGCTATTGTCAGTAAAACTACTCAAAAAAAAAAAAAAAGACTTAATTGGAATCTGGGATTAAATAAATGAAATTAGTTTTGTATTATTTAAAGATCAGACTAATCTGATATAACAAATATGCCAATAATATATTGGCTCAGACACAAGGGGAATTTATTTCATCCTCACATAATAGTTAAAAGGTAGATTGAAGAATCAGAGTAGGTAGGAGGCTCTGCTCCAATGGATCATCCAGGAACCCAGGTTTGTTTTATCTTGCTCTATCACTTTCTAAGATGTTGACCTTATCCATATGGTAGAAGCTGGCTCATGGCTAAGTGCGTTCTAGACAAGAGTGTGTGGTCTAAGAGAACAAACACTTGGGGGTGAGAATGGGAATAAAGACTGGGCCAATATGATATAGGAGTATTTGGGTATAAAGGAGTGTATGAAGAGAAAGAGAAAGGGAAGTAAGAGATTATGATCCATTTTAGGAAAAAGTTTTAGAGCAGAACTCTAAAAATAGGGTGATATCATTAAATAATGGACAAAGAAGACACTTTGGCACTTATCTTGAAGATTGACTCAGGATGTAATAGTATGGAAGATGAGATGTCTAGAGAGGAAAATAGTGACATTTTTATGGTAGTTTTATACATCATAAATCAGTAACTCAATATTAATGATGTGCAGTGGTATAAGGATGAATAGCCACTTTCTAATCACCAGGGTGCCATGTAGAATCCCACTGAGAAGGAAAGAGCAATGTGGACATGGATATACTTATATTTCTTATTGTTGAATTTCTGAGGGGCATGTTATTTGCTAGGTATCTAGAAGAAGAAAGAGCTGGGAAAGGAAGGACTCAGGCCCCCACAATTAATAAGAATGAGTGGACAATGATCCTATAAAGCAGAGATTACCAAACTTTTTTCTGTGAAGGGACAGATAGTGAATACTTTAGGATTTGTGTGCCACACAGTTTCTGTCACAACCACTGGGTTCTGCCAGTGCAGAGCAAAAGTAGCCATAGGCAAAACATAGAGAAATGAGCATAGTTGTGTTCCAATAAAACTTTATTTACAAATAAAAAGTGGAGTGCTGGATTAGACCCTCAGGCAATACTTTATTGGCCTCTGTTCTAAAGCAATAAAATGGGAGTAATTAGGTAAATTAGGCAAAGTTCTTTTGAATTGTAAGTTTGTAAAAGCTTATAAATAAGTTGCACTCTAGTAGATACAAACTATTTTGAGAGATGGAAAATAATGTAGTAATAGAATAAACAGTAATATTTACTAGGCAATGAGGAAGGTATTGATGCCCTTAGAAGGTGCAGATACTTTGGAATGAAAGATAATAAGTGTTATTTTCATTATATATAAATATTATTTCCTCTCTAAATTTTTATTTTAAAACAGTACTGATAAACCAGCGTAAGTTGTATCCAAAAAACTACAAAACATTGAAAGTATATTTAAAATAATTTAAAAACACATGAACAAATAAAGTTATTGAATACTTCATTCTACGAGTTTCTTTTTTTTCCTTCCTTCCTTCCTTCCTTCTTTCCTTCCTTCCTTCCTTCTTTCTTTCCTTCCTCCCTCCCTCCCCCCTTCTTTCTTCCTTCCTGTCTGTCTTTCTTCTTTCTCTCTTTCTCTTTTTCTTTCTTTCTTTCTTTCTTTCTTTCTTTCTTTCTTTCTTTCTTTCTTTCTTTCTTTCTTTCTCTTTTGTCTTTCTTATAATTAATTTAATCTGTCACTCCAAAAAGAACTCATCTGGCATAGATAAACTGAATTTAAGTCTCATATCAGACTTTGAAAAATACCTTCATAATATAAAAGTTATATCAGGAAGAAGTATAGAATT
>NW_027777808.1:0-291 GCF_054177405.1 Leptonychotes weddellii | reverse complement strand
TAACAAGAGTTCTTGGTGCTTGTAGGACACAGCATGTTTCCATTAAATATGAACTCAGAACTGAATCGCATATAATCTTACAATTAAAGAGAACATGATTCTTTATGTTAGGTTTTTTTTTTTTTAAAGATTTTATTTATTTATTTGACAGAGAAAGACACAGCGAGAGAGGGAACACAAACGGGGAGTGGGAGAGGGAGAAGCAGACTCCCCGCCGAGCAGGGAGCCCGATGCGGGACTCGATCCAGGGACTCCAGGATCATGACCTGAGCCGAAGGCAGTCGCTTAACC
>NW_027777807.1:0-291 GCF_054177405.1 Leptonychotes weddellii | reverse complement strand
TTTTTTTTTTTAAAGATTTTATTTATTTATTTGAGAAAGAGAGAATGAGAGACAGAGAGCATGAGAGGGAAGAGGATCAGAGGGAGAAGCAGACTCCCCGCTGAGCAGGGAGCCCGATGCGGGACTCGATCCCGGGACTCCAGGATCATGACCTGAGCCGAAGGCAGTCGCTTAACCAACTGAGCCACCCAGGCGCCCCAAGTAAAATCCCAGCTTTAATCTTCCTTCTTTTCAGTCGTCCAGACCTTCCTTGCGGATATGTCCTGGGACCTGCTTTTGTGTTATTGTTTC
>NW_027777806.1:0-291 GCF_054177405.1 Leptonychotes weddellii | reverse complement strand
TTCTAAGTTAGATTAGTCTGCTATCCTGGAATTGTCACTCCATTTCCCTGCTCTTACACCAGTTACAAAACTAGGAGCATAACCAGTACAGCCTTTCTTCTTCACTGTAGTCCTGAAACTAAATGTGTCCTAAAATAATACATTATCAGGAAAATTACAGGAAAGTCTACAAGTCTCTAATGAATTGTTCCCAGAATGGCTGCTTTGGGAGCTGAGTACTGAGTTTTGAGTTTTTAGCTATGATTGACTAATCTGTCAAAGGAGACTTCTATTGCGTATTTGGGAGCAACT
>NW_027777805.1:0-291 GCF_054177405.1 Leptonychotes weddellii | reverse complement strand
CTGGGTGTTATGCACAAGCAATGAATCATGGAACACTTCATCTAAAACTAATGATGTAATGTATGGGGGTTAACATAAGAATAAAAATAAAAAAAAAAAAGAGTTTTGTTACACATGGGCATTAACTTTTCTCACATACCTTTTCTGCATCCATTAAGATGATCATATGCTTTTTCTCCTTTATTCTGTTAATATGACAAAGTGCATTGATTGATTTTTCTATTGTGAATCCAAACTTGTATTTTTCAAACAAATCCCATACAATCATGCTGTACTTATATACTGATGGAT
>NW_027777804.1:0-291 GCF_054177405.1 Leptonychotes weddellii | reverse complement strand
ATGCTTCTGCTAGAGGCATTGAACAAAACAGACGCAATCCTTGTTCTTGAGAGGCTTATAGTGTATTACCACCTAGTTGTTCCTTCTCCCCGTTTCCCTTCCCAGGTTTAATGAATAGATGAGTGATGTTCATTTTATCTTGATGGCTTGCAGGCCCACTGCCCTCCCCCAGCATCCCCCCGAGCTGTGCCAAGCTCCGCGGGGCTTAGGCAGTGCTAAAACCTGGGGGGAGGGGAAGGGCACCATCAATTAATTGTCACCTGGGTTACCACTGGGACATCCATCCATCAC
>NW_027777803.1:0-291 GCF_054177405.1 Leptonychotes weddellii | reverse complement strand
AGTATAGCATATATTACTTTCATAACTAGCACTGAAGTGTTTCATATGTTGTTTTGCCTCAAATGGCTGACTTCAAAATTGGCTGATTGTCTACTTATTTGGACATATGTTACCATCTAAAACATTGGCTGCAGAATGCCTATCATGTGGAGGTGAAAAGGAGGAAAAAAGACTGGGATGTTGTCTTGTCCTAAATTCAGTGACCTTTGGGTTCTGCTATTGCTTTAACACACCTGTCATTCCTAGAGCCACCTTCAGGTACACACACAGACCACTACCACGGCCACCAAT
>NW_027777802.1:0-291 GCF_054177405.1 Leptonychotes weddellii | reverse complement strand
GGTGGGGGTGGAGGGCTCCCTGAGGAGGTTGGTGGAGAGACTCCAGGGACAGCATCGTCTGCCGCAGGGTCTGATGATTCTCTGCCCGTACAGTCGGTGAGTCCACACACGTCTCCGTCTCCAGCTGACAGTCCACGTTGTGCCCTGAGCACTCGTGATGAGAGGCTCTGTCCATTATGTATTCAAGTGCTGTAGATGTTTGACCCCACACTGGACGAGCAGCAAGACGCCAGCTGCAGAGACGGTCCCGTGACAGGTCTGATTGTCATGCCTGGTGCACGGTGGCTGCCC
>NW_027777801.1:0-291 GCF_054177405.1 Leptonychotes weddellii | reverse complement strand
TACAAATGGCTCAGCAAGACAAGACTGCTCAGCAAGACCAGCTATGCATTCTAACTCTCCTTTCAGGTGACAGTTTTCCTGCACACAGTCTCGGTCTGGTGTGCACACTGTTCTCAGGGGGTGTCTGGCTGGTTGGATCCCCACGGCTGGGTGGACAAAGCATCCCACCTGCCCACGGTGAGATGCGCCAGGCAGTGCCAGAGACCGGGGAAGGGAAGGGCTGTCTGAGGGAACGGTGTGTTTGGATTTACGTTGCAGACGGAGGACAGCTGACACGTGGATCCTAGGAAA
>NW_027777800.1:0-291 GCF_054177405.1 Leptonychotes weddellii | reverse complement strand
TCATAGTAATTTAATTTCTGCTCCT
Source organism: Leptonychotes weddellii (assembly GCF_054177405.1). Lineage (NCBI taxonomy): Eukaryota > Metazoa > Chordata > Mammalia > Carnivora > Phocidae > Leptonychotes > Leptonychotes weddellii. The sequence continues at coordinate 266 of NW_027777800.1, read as the reverse complement.
TAGATGAGTGAGTTTTTGTTTTTGGTGGAACAAGTTCTATTTTGTTAAAAGGATAGCTATAAATACAGGTGAAAGGATCTCTTATAGATAAGAATGAAAGAAAAATCAACATAACTATCAGCATAATTAGAGACATGTTCGTATAGTTCGTTAACTGACATTATGATGTACAGATTTTATACACGTACATTTCTCCTAGTCTTTTCCATAATGAACATTTCCCACTATGGAAAAGCTATGTGTGCACAGCAGAACTGTGACAGGAG
>NW_027777799.1:0-291 GCF_054177405.1 Leptonychotes weddellii | reverse complement strand
AATAAGTGGAACATAGAGTAAGTATATTGAAGGAAAGACACAGAGAAATAATTTATTATGGAAGGAAAACTGAAGGGAAAAAAAGCATTGCATTAAATAAGCAACTATAACATTCAGTAATTATAAGCCTGGGACTTAAAGTCTTTCATACAGTACATGACATAGAATATGCAATAAAATTCTAATTATCACTGATCTCAGTCAAGGTTTAAAGTTTAAATGTATCACGTAGTCATTTCTTAATTTATCATCCAGCATAAACTTTGTCTAGGAGCATCTCCCAGATAATCT
>NW_027777798.1:0-3626 GCF_054177405.1 Leptonychotes weddellii | reverse complement strand
CCTGCTTCTCCCTCTCCCACTCTCCCTGCTGGTGTTCCCTCTCTCGCTGTGTCTCTCTGTCAAATAAATAAATAAAATCTTTAAAAAAAAAATCTGTTTCAGTAATAAGAAATTACAGCTGTACAATGAATCCTTTGTAATTATATAATTATCCATAGGATATGTTGTATTAATGGTCCCAGGAGATAAAGGTTACAGTTCAATCAGTAATGAAACCGTTGCTCCTGAAATAAAACAGACATACTCGAAATACATTTGAATGTGGGGATTTCAACAAATAGTTCCCTGAACCAGAACCTTCCATGTGAAAGATGGCTGGGCATTCAATCTTGCTGGCTGCTGTCTCAGTCCTGTCGGCCTGTCAACAAAGTTATTTTGCTTTGCATGTAGGAAAGGCAAGATTAAAATACGAAGTCACACCCCTGGCAGTCTCTGGGTCACCAGAGTTTGAAAGAATATTTTGTGCACAACAAAACTGTGTGGAGTTTTACCCCATATTTCTGATTACATTGTGGATGGCTGGATGGTATTTTAATCAAGTTTTTGCTACTTGTCTGGGTCTGGTCTACATACATGCCCGTCACCAGTATTTCTGGGGATATTCAGAAGCAGCTAAAAAAAGGATCACCGGTTTCCGGCTGAGTCTGGGGAGTCTGGCCTTGCTGATGGTCCTAGGCGTCCTGGGGATTGCAAACAGCTTTCTGGATGAATACCTGGACCTCAATGTTGCCAAGAAACTGAGACACTTCTAACGTTCCCCCCTCCCTTTGCCCAAATGCTTGCAGAAGCTATTTCCACCCTGAAGGTCATGTGGGGTCAATTGATCAATTCTTAAAAAGAAAAAAAAAATACATTTGAATGTTTTTTTTTTTTTTTAAGATTTTATTTATTTATTTGATAGAGACAGTGAGAGAGGAAACACAGTAGGGGGAGTAGGAGAGGGAGAAGCAGGCTCCCCGCCGATCAGGGAGTCCGATACGGGGCTCGATCCCAGGACTCCGGGATCAGGACCTGAGCCAAAGACAGACCACCCAGGCACCCCATTGAATCTGTATCTTTCAATATAAGATATTTTACTAACATATACCTGGGCATGGGGTTTTGAAGACAGTTCCACAAAGATGGTTAACGTGTTTGGTGGTCCTTCAACAAACTGGCACTCCTGATCATCAAAGCCAAATCTGTAAGTTTTAATGAGCATAGGCTTAAAACCTGCCACACTAGGTCCTGCCTTAGTACAACCTCAGGGAAGAGAAGATCCATTAACAGTGCAAGGTTAAGACCCACAACAAATCTAGAATCATGAGCACAACTACAGCTACCTGTAACCCATGTTAACTGAAGTAGAGGCTTCTTATTCCAGAGAGCCCTGCCCAGGGACAGGATACATCACACCTGCATCAGAGGATGCTGCTCCACCAGGATAGGTCTGTGCTCTATCTGATGACCCCGACGAAACCTAAGGTTTCCACTACCTGGATCCCTATGGGGGCATCAATTCAGTCTTACTGGGGACATACTCTCCAGTATCAGGGACTCTTTGGAATATATAGGGATGTCCTGTGTAGACTGTGTAGAATTTGAATATGTTTCCCATTCAGAGAAAGTGGAGTGAGTCATCCAGGGTCCTCTCCTCCCTCCATAGAAGAAATCGCCTTCGTGGTCCAGGTGGGAGTCCCTCCTATGGTTAAAGAACACTGAGCAGGTGTAGAGATGCAAATAGAAACTGATTGTTTCCGTGGCAGTCGAGTCATGATCCATAACATCCAGAAATTTTTAGAGCAAATGGGTACATTTTTGAATTCAGGATTGTGGAGTCAATGGGAGGAAGCAGTGGTATACCGGGGACTTGACTTCAGTTGAGTCAGTTCCCTCTCTGTGTTGTGGTTTGAGTTCTGGTGTCACCTTTGATGCGTCATCCGTGGACCAAAGAATTCTTAGTAGCAGTAGCATTTGTTTTGCATTCTTGTAAGAATAAAAGCTTTCTAATATAATTGCCCCCGAAAATGCTAAGTGTTTATGTTAAGTTGCTTTTTATTTTATTTTCTGAAATAGGAATGAGACTAAATAGATTAAAACAATATGAACCCTGGGTGTTGAATTTCTCTGGGAAGGCTTAGGAATGACAGGCCTAGACATACCCCAGAAGCAGGGAGATCAGAGCCTACAGCCAGCTCCCTCCCAAGCCCAAACCAGATCCACCCCCTTCTGAGGCTGTGTCCAGGTCTGGCCTGGCTCTGGAGCTCCTCCCTTCCCAGGACAGATTGGAGATCCGATTCTGAGTAGCTGTTCCTTTCATCTCTCCAGGGCTGGTGCTCACAATTCCCAAAACCCAGAATCTGATAAATGGGAGCAAAGGACTAAATATTTTTGCCTTCATTTCTATCATTAAATCGTGTGCTTTACCAGCCTTTCACCCAGAATCCTGTTTTTCATTCCTGCAGATTGAGTAGTTGCTCAAGTAACAAAACATAAATCTATGTATACATTATGACATGATTAAAACAATCTAGCTAATTAACATGCCCATCACCTCATAGTGTTATGATTTTTGATTTCTGATTTTTTAATTAATTTTTGTTGAGAACATTGAAGATATATTCTCTTAGAAAATATCAAGTATAGGGGCACCTGGGTGGCGCAGTCGGTTAAGCGTCTGCCTTCGGCTCAGGTCATGATCCCAGGGTCCTGGGATCGAGCCCCGCATTGGGCTCCCTGCTCAGTGGGAAGCCTGCTTCTCCCTCTCCCACCCCCCCTGCTTGTGTTTCCTCTCTCGCTGTGTCTCTATCAAATAAATAAAATCTTTAAAAAAAAAAAAAAAAGAAAATATCAAGTATAATAATAGACACAGAATTATCTGTATTCACCATGCTGTACTTTAGATCCCCAGAATTTATTCGTCTTGCATAAATAAAATTTTGTACTATTTGACCAACATCTCCCACTTCTCCCTCAGCCATGTCCTGAAATTGCAGTTTTACTCTGCTTTTAGGAGTTCAACTTTATTAGATTCCAGATATAATTGAGATAAAGCAGTATTTGCCATTTTCTGCGGCTTATTCCACCTACAATAAGATCCTCCAGGCTCACCTACTTTGTCTGAAATGGAAGGATGTCTTTCTTCTTTTTTTCAGACTGAATGTTGCATCTGTATATCTTATGTATTATTGATGATACATAATATATTCTATGATATATGTATTTTATATCTTAAATAATATTATATAATGCATATATGTTATATTTTCTTTAACCACTCCTAGAACGCAGGAAAACTACAGGGAGATGACACTTTCTATTTGCTAGAATGACTAAATTTGAGAAAAAAATAAATTTGTTGGGCGCCTGGGTGGCTCAGTTGGTTAAGCGACTGCCTTCGGCTCAGGTCATGATCCTGGAGTCCCGGGATCGAGTCCCGCATCGGGCTCCCTGCTCGGCGGGGAGTCTGCTTCTCCCTCTGACCCTCCCCCCTCTCATGCTCTCTCTCTATCTCATTCTCTCTCAAATAAATAAATAAAATCTTTATTAAAAAAAAAAAGATGGGGCACCTGGGTGGCTCAGTCGGTTAAGCGACTGCCTTCAGCTCAGGTCATGATCCTGGAGTCCCGGGATCGAGTCCCGCATCG
>NW_027777797.1:0-291 GCF_054177405.1 Leptonychotes weddellii | reverse complement strand
GCCAGCAGCCAGGTGGTGAACTGCCTCATGGAGAAGCCCATGGGGCAAGGACCTTGAGGGGGCCCTGTGGCCAGCAGCCCTGTGAGCTTGGTGCAGACCCTCCCCCGTCTACCAGGCGGTCACTGGAGCCCAGCCAACAGCGGGAGCGCAGCCTTGGGAGAGACCCAGAAGCCAGGCACCCAGCAAAGCCACACCCAGACCTCCGTCCCACAGAAGATACAATTACTGTTACTTTAAGCCACAGAATATAGTTCCTATTGCTCTGAGTGCATCTCATCACTTCTATACATG
>NW_027777796.1:0-291 GCF_054177405.1 Leptonychotes weddellii | reverse complement strand
TCAAATTCATAAAGACAGAAAGTAGAAAAGTGGTTGCCAGAGACTGAGGATAGGATGAGTAGGAAGTGACTGCCAATCAGAATGGGGTATCTTTTTTTTTTTTTTTTAAAGATTTTATTTATTTTTTGACAGAGAGAGAGACAGCGAGAGAGGGAACACAAGCAGGGGGAGTGGGAGAGGGAGAAGCAGGCTTCCTGCCGAGCAGGGAGCCAGACGTGGGGCTCGATCCCAGGACCCTGGGATCATGACCTGAGCCGAGGGCAGACGCTTAACGACTGAGCCACCCAGGCG
>NW_027777795.1:0-291 GCF_054177405.1 Leptonychotes weddellii | reverse complement strand
GAAGTCACACGCTGTCACTTCTGCCATATCCTGTTTGTTAAAAGTGAGTCACTCCGTCCAGCCCACATGCCAGAGGAGGGGAATTAGACTTCACTTTTTGAAAGGAGGAGTGTCGCAGGATTTGTGGGCATATTTTAAAACCACCGCAACCTCCCAGATGAACTATTTGCAGCCAAAGCCTTGCCTGGAGGTCTGCTTCACACCGGGAGGAGGGCGGAGAGCTAGCCAGGAAGGGAAGGCGGCCAGGATGTGGTGTGTCGCGGGCAGGGCAGCTGCCGCCTAAGGCACCTG
>NW_027777794.1:0-291 GCF_054177405.1 Leptonychotes weddellii | reverse complement strand
TAATGATATTGTTGTGTGTATTTTATGTCATTCTAACTAAATTAGTTAATCAGAATTTTTCATGGACTGGGCGGTTCCTCTCCTCCAAACACTTTTTTTTTTTTTAAAGGAATGTGTCACACCCTATATGCATAATAACACATGTGATGTTGCCAGAGGCATGGATCTGGTCATAAGCAAGAGGCGGTTCCATATCGGCAAGCAGGGCTCCCATCTGGGTGATTTTACACAAATCCGTTAACACTCATCACTTCATCTGTAGAATGGGGTGGCTGTCCTACCATCTCAGTG
>NW_027777793.1:0-291 GCF_054177405.1 Leptonychotes weddellii | reverse complement strand
GCAGGCACCATGCTGAGCAGTGGGGATAGGCAGGGGACAAGCCAAAGTCCCTGACTTCAGGGGCTTACTGTTTCTTGCTAGATCAAAAATTAAAACACTTTTATGATACTATAGTGGTAGAACATTTGTCTAAACCCATAAAGTGTACAACACCAAGAGTGAACCCTAATATAAACTAGAGACTCTGGATGATGATGTATCAATGTAGGTTCATTAATTGTAAAGAAGGGTACCAGTCTTGGGATGCCTGAGTGGCTCAGTCAGTTAAGCATCTGCCTTCAGCTCAGGTCA
>NW_027777792.1:0-291 GCF_054177405.1 Leptonychotes weddellii | reverse complement strand
GAGTGGGTTCTGGCCAATGGAATATGGGTGGAGTTGATGTAAACTGTCTCCAGACATGATCCCTATTAAAAAATCCCCTACATCATCCTTCACTCTCTTCCTTTGTTTGCCAGGTGCGGAGGACCCAGAGAACTCCAAGGTCCTAGGGGATGATAGAGCTTCTAAAATGTAAGAAGCCTGGGTCCCTGAATGACTGTGAAGAGCAAAGTCTTCCCTCACCCCCACTTATAACCCATACTGGGCTATGAGCAAGAAATAAGTAAGAAATAAGCCTTTGTAGTGTTGAGCCAT
>NW_027777791.1:0-291 GCF_054177405.1 Leptonychotes weddellii | reverse complement strand
GGATCATGACCTGAGCTGAAGGCAGACGCTTAACGACTGAGCCACCCAGGCACCCAAATATTGTACACTTCAAATAGGTGTAGTTTATCTTATGTCAATTATACCTCAATAGAGCTGTAAAAACGACTTCAATAAGAATGTAAACTGATATAAAGTAAAAATATTAATAATAAAATATTTCAGATACAGACACAGCTTTACCTACCAGTCCTTCCCCTCCTTCTTAACAGACATAACCACATTACCGAAAAGTTGCTATGTATCATTCTGTGTGTCTTTATACTTTTTTTA
>NW_027777790.1:0-291 GCF_054177405.1 Leptonychotes weddellii | reverse complement strand
AACTGTGAGTCATCAGCAGCCAACACTCCTGGCAGCTAATATCTTGGGATCTGAGCAGCACACTACAGCATCCACCAGAAATGTCAACAACAATTATCTCTGGGTTTGGGGATTAAGGTTGGTTTTCTCTCTCTCTCTCTCTTTTTTTTATGTTTTCCAAATTTTCCACAACAAATATAGTATTTATGAGTTAATTCACATGAAGCACTTAGCACAATTCCTGGAATGCATTTAAGTACTCAATAAATTTAGTTATAATTATTTTTTATTTAGAAATATACACATATAAAA
>NW_027777789.1:0-291 GCF_054177405.1 Leptonychotes weddellii | reverse complement strand
GATTATACCACTATCATACTAGTCTATTGGTTGACTTTGAATACTATTTCATATGCTCTGATCATGACTTCTTACATATTCACAACAAAAAATGATTCATGTTACATATTATATACATAATAGTTCTCTTTTGTCTTGGCCTGGGGCAGTCTAGCTGCCAACTGTAGCTTATATTACGCACATGCTGCACAGTGTACAGAAAAAGCTTTCCTGGGGCGCCTGGGTGGCTCAGATGGTTAAGCGTCTGCCTTTGGCTCGGGTCATGATCCCAGGGTCCTGGGATCAAGCCCC
>NW_027777788.1:0-291 GCF_054177405.1 Leptonychotes weddellii | reverse complement strand
AGTGGTTTGTGTTTTGGGGTGCAGGCGTGGCCGTGTGGATGGGCATCGTGGCCCTGGGGGCACTTGAGCCACTGTGTCGAGGCCTTTCCAGTGGGTGGTCTCCCAGTCAGCTGGTGGGCCCTTGAGGGCAGGGTGTGTCTTGGCTGTCGCTCAGCCCCAGCACCGGGCCCGCAGCCTGGCCGTGGGGGACCCCAGGTACTGTGGCGGGAACACGGACGTGTGGCGGGCCGGGCTCTATTCCCTCCATTTCCTCCTCTGCAAAGCGGGCGTGCCAGTCCACAGCCCTTTATC
>NW_027777787.1:0-3626 GCF_054177405.1 Leptonychotes weddellii | reverse complement strand
TGGAGTGGTGGGGGGTGGGAGGGATGGGGTGGCTGGGTGATAGACATTGGGGAGGGTATGTGCTATGGTGAGTGCTGTGAATTGTGCAAGACTGTTGAATCACAGATCTGTACATCTGAAACAAATAATACATTATATGTTAAAAAAAAGAAGAAGATAGCAGTAGGGAAAGAATGAAGGGGGGGAAATCCGAGGGGGAGATGAACCATGAGAGACGATGGACTCTGAAAAACAAACTGAGGGTTCTAGAGGGGATGGGGGTGGGAGGATGGGTTAGCCTGGTGATGGGTATTAAAGAGGGCATGTACTGCATGGAGCACTGGGTGTTATACGCAAACAATGAATCATGGAACACTACATCAAAAACTAATGATGTAATGTATGGTGATTAACATAACATAATAATTAAAAAACAAAAACAAAAAAAACTCATGCTGTATCAGTTGAGAGATACTCAGCCTAACAGTCTTTAGGACAGTGTGTGCCTGGCAGTGTTGCTGTTGATAACTATTTAGTAAATTAACGTAGTACTATAGTCAGGGGATTCCTATCTTGCATGAACTCACAAGGAGGCAATGGGTGAGTCATTTTACCTCTGTCTCATGGTGAGGATAAGTGATTTGGACTTTATACTTAAAAAATATTTACAAACTCACCAAAATACTTTGTTTCAATACACAGTATTTATTAAGGAGACATATTAACATGCTTAGATACACAAAGTAAACCACTTAAACACATGCCATTCTCAATGAACTGTAAAGAAAATAGTAACATGAAGAACAAAATTAATTGTTTTTAGGTAAGTTTTTGTGTTTTACAGCCATCACATGTCCATTGCATATTAGAAAATTATTAACATTGATGTATAAACTTTTCTCAGTCTTAGATTTAAGTCTTAAAGTAACTTTCTGGTGAGGTGAAGTTCACAAAAATTTGCCTTGAAGTCTGAATGTAAATTACAGACTCTGCTTTTGAGAGTAAAAATGTGGTTGAAGATTTGCATTCTTAGATGCTATCTACAGCAGTTTCCTTTCAAGAAATCAAATGTTCTTCATTATCACATGATAAAGATCAGTGTTGAAATGAAAATTTTTAGTGCATATTAATTCTTGGAGGGTACTATAATTTTTAGTTAATATGAGCAAGTAATAAGTTGTCATGTAAGATGCCAACCACTGAGAATTTAGGTTTTCCAAAGATTATGATTTCCTCATGCCTGAAAATAACATTCTATTGAGTCTATATATTTTGATAATTAGTTGTAGAAGTCTGTAAAAAAAAAACAAAACTAAAAATAGTAATCACGACAACTACCACTTACTGAGTAGTTAACTAACTCTGTGCTAGGCACCAAGCTAAGCACTCCACATACATCACCCCATCTGATGTTTACAAACCCAAGTGAGTAGTATTACTCGCCCCATTTGTAAACAAGAAAACTTAGGCTCACAGAGGTTAACAACTAGCCAAATTCAAACAGCTTGTAAGTGGTGGAACCAGGAATTTAAGGCAAGCCCGCTGGACTGCAATTCCAAAGCCAGAGAGTATCCAAGCACTATCCTGTGTACAGTCACCTGCTGTGACGAAGGTGAAATAACTTTATCTGTGATACATTCACAAAGGTATAATTTGTATTGTTAGAATAAGAAGCAAGAACAATTCAAGTGGAACACAAAAATCCCTGTTCATTTATTTTTATTTATACATGTCTTTTTCCATCATCATTATTCTAGTAAGATTATAAACACATAAACACCTGAGTACATGCAACACATTCCACAAAGTAACAAAAATGTACAGCACATTTAAATAACCCAAATTATTGTATACAAAGTGCTTTAGAAAAAGACCTTGTGACACATTCAGACCATATTTATTTGAATACTTTTCAATAATTACCAAAGGATACATCATTTATAAATAATATTCAAAGTCCCTTAGTTTCTTCTATCAGCCAAATTTAGTATTTCAATTAATCAAGTGAATAGCTGTTCCATTATGTAATAGTAAAGGCAAGTCACATAGCATCAAAATGAAACCGATGGGCTTCTTGTCGTTTTTCTCTATCATCTGCTTTCTGAAAAAGAATTTTAGATTAGTTTATAAATGACAGGAAAGTGCCAAGAAAAGACTCATTTCTGAAATATAAAATAGTTCATTAAAAAAACAAATCTTTAAGCAAATAGTAGATAAAAGATGTGATTTTATTATGTAATTATCTTATGAAATTTTTGTAGTTTATAGTAGCTATTTTATAATTAATAACCCACTAATTGAATTTAAAAACCAATAAGAAATGTTCCTTAAATACTTATTTTGTTATCATTTATTATTTATTTGAAAGTAGTGGTAAACCTTGGATTCTATAAGGATGGAACCATTACATTTTTCCCATTCGTAATGCTAATGTTAATAAACGAATCTAAGTAAAGTACATTAATTATTTTGGCCTTAACCTAAGTACTGTGCTTGGTATTTTGAGGGATTAAAAAAAAATCCTCAGTTTTGTATCTTGTTCTCAAGGAACTTAAAGAAAAAAGCAAAACATACTGAATAACTGTATTTCAGGAAAAAAAGTGAAAACTGTCACTAATATTCTGGGAGAGAGATTACTTCTAGGTTGGAGTGAGGAAAGGGAAAGCTTTGAAAAGATAGTATTTATGGAAATGAAAGGGGAGAGGCATTCATTCCAAGCTGGGGGTAGAGCAGGTGCAATCATGGGAAGTTGGGCAGGAGCAGGGAATATGTGAAAGCAGCTGGTGAGAAACGAGGTTGGAAAGGTATATGGTGGAGTCACATGGAAGTTCTATGAAAGCTAGGCTAAGGAGTTGACACATTTTAGGCAGGGATTTTTGAGCAGTGGAGTGACATGATTAAGGCTAAACTTGATGATGAGTTATATGGCAGCAATGTGGTCAATGGAGCGAAAAGCGAGAAGGGAGAGAATGGATTCAGAGAGACCAGGCAGGACTGGACAGGACAAGGAGCTGAACCTAAAGCTCTGGGAGTAGAAATGCAGAAGTGGAGTCAGCTGCACAGATTGTTATGGAAGCAGAATCAGTAGGGCAACTGGTCAAATTTTATAGGTAAGTGTAAAGAAGAGAGACAAAGCTTTAAAATATTAGTTTTAAGGTGCTTGTCAGTGATCTAGGTAGAGATATCATGGAGACAGCTGGAAATGGGCTAAGAGAACTTTAGGGACAGATGAGTGTTAGGGATATTTGAGGTAATAGCTTGAAGCTATGCTTTTGGATAAAACTGGCAGGAGCAGTGTAGAAAGAAGACAGCCTAGGGCAGACACTGTGGTTAGGAAATGGTAGAAAGGAGCACCCAGCTAGGTGAAAGAGAAGTGGTCAAAGAGGTAGGTGATGAACCACAGTATCACAGGAGAGTATACATGGTCAAATCCATAACTGTATTTAAAATTTCAATTTTTAGCCATTGCATCATTATTATTTTAAGTCCACAATGTTTTTTTTTTATTCTTATGTTAATCCCCTACATTACATCATTAGTTTTAGATGTAGTGTTCCATGATTCATTGTTTGTGCATAACACCCAGTACTCCATGCAGAATGTGCCCTCCTCAATACCCACCACCAGGCTAATCCATCCTCCCACCC
>NW_027777786.1:0-291 GCF_054177405.1 Leptonychotes weddellii | reverse complement strand
TTGAAATCGTGACAACATCGTGAGTAGCAGTGTCCTGAAGACTCAAGCTGGGAATGTAACTTCATGGACCCTGAGCCCTGGGCCCTGTTCTGTTTCCTTTTCCCGGTCCCTCATTTCTTTCCCTCTTGCCCCTAACTGAACACAATGGGAGACACTCTCCAATGTAAACAGTTGGATGGGTGTACTTTTTTTTTTTTTTAAGGGAAAGGAATCTTAATCCTCTGAAAGACCCAGGTAAAGCTGCTAATAAAATGAGGTAGGACCCATTTCTGAGGGAAATGCAGAGAAGGA
>NW_027777785.1:0-291 GCF_054177405.1 Leptonychotes weddellii | reverse complement strand
GGTGGAGGACATTTTTGAGACCCTTTACAGAGATAAAATAAACATATCACAGATGAAGAACTCAATAAATACAATAACAAATAAAATAGATGAAATAAGTAGTAGATTAAAAAAGCAGAAGAATGTATCAGTGTCCTGGAGAATAGAGTACTAGAAAGTAATCAAGCTGAATAGATGAGAGACAAACACTTGATAATGAGAATAGACATAGAGAACTCAGTGAATACATCAAGTATAATAACATTCACATTATAGGGACACCAGAAGGAGAAGAGAGAGAAAGGGAGCAGA
>NW_027777784.1:0-291 GCF_054177405.1 Leptonychotes weddellii | reverse complement strand
TGTAAAAAAAGAAATCATCATCTTTGTCTTTTCCACAGCCTTTCATTAAAGACAATTTAATGGACCACTGTATTTCAGACATTACCACATACAGCAGGTCATGTATAAGGTAAAAGACCTACAATAGCACTAGCAAACAAGGGTAGGACAGGGTGGTAGGTAGGACCCACCGTACAGAGAGGGCCAGGGACCCTACTGCACTGTGCAAAACACATAAGAAAAACCAAGAAGGCTATGCAGCCATCAAAAGGAATGAGATCTTGCCATTTGCAACGACGTGGATGGAACTGG
>NW_027777783.1:0-291 GCF_054177405.1 Leptonychotes weddellii | reverse complement strand
TCAAGCATGCTCCAAAACCAATGCGCAAGGCCAGGGGGAAGGTATACACCTCGTTCTCAAACCTGTCCCTTCACAATCTGTGAACGTTTTGTGTTTTTGAGCTTTTTTTTTTTTCATGCTGTCATTCTAACCACTTCTCCTAAGAGAGACCATTTTAACCTTCCTGTCTGGTGTTACGGTGTCGTTGCTACAAGTTTACCTTATAAATGAGAGGAGGATTTGTTACTTGAATAGACAACTAGTTGTTTAGATTCAGCGAAGTGCTCATGGAATTCTCTGCAGGCCAGAGAA
>NW_027777782.1:0-291 GCF_054177405.1 Leptonychotes weddellii | reverse complement strand
TAGCCAATATATGGGGAAGCTGGGACTTGAATTTAGTAATTTGGTCCCAAACTCTCACTTTTATCTCTGTAAATTAGACTCTCAAGTAAAGCCTCCAAGTAAAGACTCCCAATTTCCTGAGTTTAAGAATACATCTCTCATTCATTGCTGGTGGGAGTACTTTGGAAGACAGTTTGCAGTTTCTCATAAAACTAAACATATTCTTACAATATGATCTAGCAATCTCACTCCTTGGTATTTATCCAAATGAGCTGAAAACTTATGTCCATACAAAAACCTAATTTCCAAAAC
>NW_027777781.1:0-291 GCF_054177405.1 Leptonychotes weddellii | reverse complement strand
TTTGGCTACTTTCTCTTTAACCATTATGCCTCCCAATTTACTCACATGCTCTCTTACTTTCAGATTTATATCTGAAATCTCAAATGTCCCTGTATCTGTAGTAGCTACTGGTTAAACTTTTTTACCTTCTGCTAATATGAGCTTTTTAATTTAATTTTTAATGTCCCTTTAAGTAAAATTTATAATTGGTTCCCTTAGGAAATATGCCACATTTTACTCTTGTATGTGTTAATTCAAAAAAAGCATTCTATCAAATGCTCACTTTCAGTGGATGAGGGCAGGAGGAAGGTG
>NW_027777780.1:0-291 GCF_054177405.1 Leptonychotes weddellii | reverse complement strand
AAGTCATCATTCCAACCAGGAAAAACCTGCTCAAGAGCGTGTGCAGACTAATGGCAGCTAGATAGAAGAATGAATTAATTCTCCCTTCACTCATTCCCATGTTCATGTTTTGACAAAGACATTTTGGACCAAATAATCGATAACTGGCTGAAACTCCATTTTGATTGTCATAATAAAAAATCAATTTGTAGAATATCTTTATTTTAGGATTTCATCAGTAGGTTATAAGTTTATGATGAAAACAGAACATTTGACATTTTTCAAAGGGTTGAAAAGAAGACAGACATTATA
>NW_027777779.1:0-291 GCF_054177405.1 Leptonychotes weddellii | reverse complement strand
CACTGCCTTTCCCACAGCTGCCTCTTCTTTGCTCAGGTCTGAGGTCAAACCTCACTTCTTTAAAGAGGCTGTCCTTCCCAATGTTTATAGCAGCAATGTCCACAATAGCCAAACTATGGAAAGAGCCAAGATGTCCATCAACAGATGAATGGATAAAGAAGATGTGGTATATATATACACACATACACAATGGAATATTATGCAGCCATCAAAAAAACCATGACATCTTGCCATTTGCAAGGACGTGGATGGAACTAGAGGGTATTATGCTAAGCGAAATAAGTCAATCAG
>NW_027777778.1:0-291 GCF_054177405.1 Leptonychotes weddellii | reverse complement strand
TCACACTTTACACATGAACTGTTATAAACTCTTTATAATATTAACTCATTAATCCTTATAACCCATGAGGCTGATACTGCTATGATCTCCATTTTTTTTTTTCATGAATTTAAGTAACTGGTTTAAAATCACAGGGTCAGTTGATGGCCCTTAACCATTCTCTTAATTATTAGGCAATCTGTATATTAAGAAAGAGGTTCTGTGGGGCGCCTGGGTGGCTCAGTCTGTTGGGCATCTGCCTTCGGCTCAGGTCATGATCCCAGGGTGCTGGGATCGAGCCCCAAGTCAGGC
>NW_027777777.1:0-291 GCF_054177405.1 Leptonychotes weddellii | reverse complement strand
GCTGGAGGAGCAGGGGCCCCACTGTGCCGCGGATCACGGTTTATGGCAACCCCAAGCTGAGAGCCCACTTCTCGGCTCTGTCTCTGCAGCCGGCTTCCCTGCTCCGATCCCTGGGAGCTCTGCCGCACTCAGGCACCCCCGGTCTTTCTGTGACCCCGAGGGTCCTGAGACCACACTGTCCCATGAGGGTTCCACCTCCTGCTTAGCCACTGGAGCGACATCCCTCAGTGGAGCCAACTTCTAGAAGTTCCGATTTTGTGCTTCTCGGCTCTATCACTTGCCAGAAGCACT
>NW_027777776.1:0-3626 GCF_054177405.1 Leptonychotes weddellii | reverse complement strand
GCTCCTAGGTGAAATATTTTAAAAGTCACAGTTTTTCTACCTCCCCAAAGAGACTGTCAGGAATGAAACTCTATGTCTTGTATTCTGGTTTATCTCTCACTTTTAAGTCATTTATTAGCATATTTTAATTAGTATATGGCTCTGCATCTCCACCAGAATCAATCTCCTACCCTCCATCCCACACCTTGATGGGTCTTCATGGATGCATGTGTTCTGATTAACCAAATCTTCCATACTTTCAATTAAAATGGGACCCAGTATGCCTGGAAAATATAGTTTCAGTAATTCTTTCAGCGAGGTGCTACCTTTTCCTGACCCCAGTTTCACACACCTAATCAAGAGGTTGGCTGTATATCCATTTGACATTGATTCGTAGTAGCCAGGTTTTAGTGTTCTTTCTTTCTCCATCAAACAAACATTGCAAATAAGCTGCCCATTTATTGCTTATGACATTTATCTATCTATACCAAGCCTTCCACTTCTGATTCCTCTTTCAAGCCATTTGGTCTCTTTCCATTATGACAATTTTTGCTTTTAGCTTTCAAAGCCCCTGTCATTCACCATGATCTTGACCACAAATTGAGAATTCCCCAAAACCTTACCCTTCAGTTTCTTGACCACCACATTTATAAAACTTATCCTCTCTCTTGTTTTAGAGAGGAATTGTTTCTTGATATTTAAGAAATATTTTGATATTTGAAAAAAATTAAAATATCTTACCCTTATATCATCTCTACCATCCATGTTACTCATCAACACTTTTTCAAGACCTGCACTGGTACAGACTTTTGACCTCTTGAAGATTGAACAGTCTATGAAGTCCAGTATCTTGTGTCTCTTACTTAGCCTTTTCACTATTTCTTTTCCCTCCTCGTTCAGGAAAAATTGTGTATTCTATCATTATATTTCCCAAATGATAGAGTTTTTGTTTATTTTTAAAGTAAATTTTTGTAAGATGTAGGTGTCTGGTGAGAAAATGTTGCTAAATCCAATAGTTCGTTTTAGTCAATTTCATGTTATTTCTTTCATATACATGTAGTTTCCTTTCATATGCAGCAAAAATGTGCTTTGCTTAGTCAGTTCAGTTCAATCCAATCCTAATATTATCTGTCCATATTGTATTGAAACTTTTTCATATTTCTAGATTGTAGCTTTTGCCATTCTATAATATTTATTCTTGACATCTTTGTTACATCTGTGGGAAAACACATCTGCTGCATCATCCTCTTCCAACAATATCTAGACCCTGCTAAACATGTGTGAATTTTGAGTTGAATGCTTCCTTTTCTTTAGTAGAACAGTATTTAATATATTAAGTACATTTTACAATATAATCAAAGAGCGTGTTCAAAATCTTTAGGAAGGATGAAACTATTTCCATTATTTGTGACACTGCCTCAATAAATTCAGATAAAGTTGTAGTTTTCCTCTCAATTTCCAATCTGAAATTGAAAAGAATTGTTATCTGCATTCTACTTATCATTAACTCAAAGAAAATTTCCCTGTTTTAATGTTGATATCATTCCATAAATCTCTACAAGATTGATTTAACCATAAGATATTTTTAATCCAGTTTGGGAAGGACTAAAATTCATATGAGATCATTTAAATTCAGTAATTTGGACCAAGTCAAATTATAATCATCTGTTTGAGCATATGTTCAAGGCCATTCTCAAGGCATATTGGTGGTAGAAACAAAAGATTTGTCTGAGTCAGCCTTGCTTGTTAACTTTCTGACTTTAATATAGTAATTAAAATTTCATCTAATCTCAGTTGTAAAGGATTCTGTAAAGGGAGAGTTAATTCTTATATTGTGATTATTGATTTGTATTGGAGGTTTTCAAGATCATTTTCAGAGGTCAAGACAAAATGACAATATTTGAGAAAAAAAAAACTTGAAGTTTAAAACAGTATCTTATTCTTAAGTCTAGAATTGTTTATATGTCTTTTCAAGTCTCTCACATATGATTTTGTTGGACTTTTTTACAATTGACTTTTCTTTACTCCAAGGCCATAAACGACCTCTTATGTTATAGTTCATAAGCTATTGTTTTAATTTTTTTACATCCATAATTAACATGGATTTGATTTTATGATATTGTGTTAGGAGCCATTATAGGCTAATACGATTCTTACAAAAATTCATATGGTTTATTATTATAAAAACATACTGAGTTGCCCAGATAAAAATCTTTACTTCTATGATCTCACTATACAAAATAAGATATAAAGTCTCCCCTCATCAAATAATAGCCTAAATCAGTTTTAAAATATTTCCAAAATATTACAATTTTATTTTTTGCAATAGAAAATGTTAACTGGTGTAATTTTTTTTTTTTTTTCCTATTTTACTTTTGTGTTTTGTGTTTTATGTCTTCCCCTGGTGTCTTTTTTTTTTTTTTTCAGTGAATCTAGGGAAGGTAGGAGGCAGCAACTTTCCTGGTATTAGGGTGTAAAAATAAACTTTGTGTGATTTTTGCCAAAGCCTTTAATACTTACTAGAAGACAGAAAGTAGAAAAAACTGCAAAATGAGTTTAAAAGCTCTGAGGAAGAGTGTTCTAACCATCTAGTTATGTCAACCTTGTTATGTTAAGTAAACCTTTCATAGTAAAAGCCCTAACAAAGTTGAAGAGCTGGGAGAAGACGTGGACTTAATATTAACTCCAGGTCATATGTTTAGGCTGTTGAGTCAAGTAGCATTAAGGGAAATTGTAATGTAGCAAATAATGATGAGTCATATGAATATTAGCTTATAATTGTCCACAGGTGGGCACTGTGCACACAAACCTGCAGCAAGAAGGCCTTCAAAAAGTATGTGTGGGTCTGGATATTGACCTGCTGTAGCAAAAAGAAGAGCTAATAGTCATGAACTTATTCCCTCTGTTTATTATTCAAAACAGATCAAAATCCCTATGAAATGAGGAATCTCTATAGATATTGAAACTATTAAATTGGTGTATACATCTCAAATGGGAGATGATGAGGAATTTAGCATAAGGGAAAGATGACCCAAAGATCTAAGTAATGTTTTTTAAATTATGATATCCATTTTGCCCATTTTAAAAAAGGTTCATATGGCTGAAAATTGCCTTTTTTCTTATCGAATTTACTTATACCAGAATTTATTTTTTTCTAAATTTGATTTTATTTTTAAATCAATTATATGAGTTATTTCACAACTGAATTAAATATTTATTGCTTTCTTTTTTGTCATTTTACATTTTTTTCTCTATCAGTCAAACTACATATAGTCCATTTTCTTTTTTTTGTTTTGTTTTTCATTTCTATAAATTGGTTATGTGACCATATTATATTTTATTTTTATTTATTTTTATTTGTAAAATTTTTTTTATTCTTATGTTAATCCCCATACATTACATCATTAGTTTTAGATGTAGTATTCCATGATTCATTGTTTGTGCATAACACCCAGTGCTCCATGCAGAATATGCCCTCCTCAATACCCACCACCAGGCTAACCCATCCTCCCATCCCCCTCCCCTCTAGAACCCTCAGTTTGTTTTTCAGAGTCCATCGTCTCTCATGGTTCGTCTACCCCTCCGATTTCCCCCCCTTCATTCTTCCCCTCCTGCTACCTTCTTCTTCTTTTTTTTTTTTTCTTAAC
>NW_027777775.1:0-13862 GCF_054177405.1 Leptonychotes weddellii | reverse complement strand
GTTGAGTTTGTAGGTGTTCAGAATGGTTTGATCCCTATCCAGCTGAATTCCTGAAAGGAGACGAAATCCAGGTCTCCTACTCCTCCGCCATCTTGCTCCCAAGGGCCCTAAGTGATATTATTAAAGTCTCTAGGCTTCTTAAGGCAAAATTATTAAAACTATCATTTTCATGTTAGTATAATTTTATACATTTATTTTGAAAACAGACAATATGTTCCTGGGTGCCCATGGTGTTTATTATGAAGTAAAATATTATGTGTACAGTTGAAGCCCATTGTGTTCCCCACAATCACCTCCTTCCTCCTTCCTGCAGAGGAAACCAGTTTTAATTCATAATATGTGGTCATGAATTATTTCAAATAACTGTTATGGTAGTTGTGTTTATTCCACACTTTCACCCCGTCATCCTTACAATAGATTTTATAACCTGGAAATATTGATGAGCTTTGAGTTTTATCATCACCTGCCTGTTACCCCAGCAAGTTCTAGGATGTATTGTATTATATTGTGTTGTACTGTATATTGTATTCATTCATTCATTCATCTTTGCTTTTTTTTTTTTTTTTTACATTTTTTTAAAATTTGAACATAGCATAGTTGACACATGATGTTGTATTAACTTTAGGGGTATAACAGTGATTGAACAACTAGATATATTTTTGCTATGATCACTCTAAATTAAGAGGTATTTTCATTCAGTTTAATTGTATTTAAGTAATACCAGTTAAAACATTAAATAATACTGAAAAGCTAATGACAAAAAGTTGTAATTCCTCTATCCTTCCTTCACTCTAAGAGGCGTAATTCATCTATCTTAGTTGGTTCTTATAGCATTTATCTCCAGATTTTTAAATAATGTAACAGCTATATCTTGATTTCTAAATTTTAGATATTCTATTTCCTTTCCTATCATGGAATACAAAGATTGAGCTCTCTCATCCAGCCAGTGTATATACTTCTTCCTGTATCTGTCAATATATATTTATATTTTAAAGTGCTTAATGTTAATGTCATTAAAACTATATGAATATTACTCATAGATGATCTCTGTGGTGCCCTATGCCTATGTTTTCTTTCTTGTACATTTTTTCCCCTAGCATGAATAATTGCCTTGTTTTTTTTAAAATTCTTAGTTTGTTATATACGTATCTCTAATTCTAAACCATGATTTTTGACAGAATTGTAAAACTCCTCTCAATATACTAAATCACACTTGGGAATATATTAGTTGATTTTCTTTCTTTCTTTTTTTTTTTTTTAAATAACCATCCTGGAGCTCTTTACTCCCACATTTTTGTGGATAATACCCTCTAGTAGCTTCCCTAGAAAAAGTGAATGAAAAGTAAATATTTTTATATAACTCACATGTCTGAAGATGTCTTAATTCTCCCCTCTTTTAAATATCATCTAGCTCTAGAATTGTAGATTGAAAAGCATTTCTCCTCAGAATTTTGAAGGTATTGCTTCAAGGCTCCTACTTCACTTCAGCCACCCTGGCATTTTTACTAAAACATCCAAATTTCCACTTCAGGTCCTTTTCACTGCCTGGTTCTCTGCCTGGTGTGCTTCTCCTTAATCATCTGCATGACTAAGATCCTTCCCTTCTTTGAAAAGTGCAAAAATGTACCATTTTCAGTGATCCTCCCTTTATCCCTTTATTTTTTAAGGATTTTATTTATTTATTAGAGAGAGAAAGAGAGTGCATGCAAGTGGGGGGAGGAGCAGAGGGAGAGGGACAAGCGGACTCCGAGCATGGAGCCTGATGCGGGGCTCAGTCTCACCACCCTGAGATCATGACCTGAGCAGAAATCAAGAGTCCAGAAGCCTAACCAACTGAGCCACCCAGGTGCCCCCTCCCTTTATCCCTTTAATTAATTTTGCCACTGCTCCTACCTGCTGGTATTCTTGATCTCCCTAAATAAGTTCCAGTATTTCTTCTTTTTTTCTTAGAATCTCCAAATACAATATTTTATTAATGAAGGTATTGGTACACATTTTTGTTCTCTGTCTCTGTCCACACCCTCCCTGCTGCTCCTCATCCCCTGACAAAACGTAGACTCTAAAAGGGTATAGATTTTTATCTTACATTTAAAAAAATGACTTATATAAAGCAACTAGATATGTCCCTAAACACCTGGAAAAGTATCTGGCACATGGTAGGACTTTTGAAAAAAATTGTTGAATGGTTTTCTGATTTCCCATGTTGAAGTTGAGAAGTCTTGCAAATTTTTCCCATCCAATATTTGTGATTACATTTTTTCCTCTGGAAGCTCTTACAATCTCATACTGATCCACAGTCTTTTGCAATTTGATGATGATATACCTTGTGCTATAAAATTTTTGACTCTGGAAACTTATACCTATTCTCTTGGATTTTAATTTTTATTAAACTATTTAATTTTTAATTTAAATTTAAATTTAATTATTTAATTTTTATTAAACTAATTATTTAACAATGTATTATCAATCTATGGGTCTTGTCTTATTTGGATATTGGACTGATCCTCTAAATTTTTATCTTTTCTCTAATATTTTGATTTCCTTTTCTTTTTATTCTATTTTTTCTACCTAGGAGACTTCCTCACCTTTATCTTACAACAATATTTTTGTTCCTTTTACTTTATTTTTGGTAACTCATCTGTGCTTTGAATACCCTTTTAAACGTTGATATGTTATCCTGTTCTTCTTTCATGCACACCACATACTGTCCTAGTTCTCTGATGGTATGGAAGAGTTATTCAAGTTTTTATCTTATCTTTGCCTTTGTTTCCTCTGAGCTCCATTCCACTTTTCTGATTTGTTTTCTGTCTTTCATGGTAGATGTAAAACGTTTGGGGAAACTTGGCTGTCCAATTTATATTTATCTGAGACACTAAAATTGTTAGATCTGTGGCTGTCAGAAAATCTTGTTAACTCACTTAAGTATGATCAAGTTGTCATTTAAATGGGAGACTTCCAAATAGTGTATCTGTGGACTATTTTTATGGATGTGCATTTTCTAATCTCTTATCTGCTAGCATTCTATTTGGAATAGAGTAAGGGTTAAGAGTTAGAATGACCATAATCACACTATTCAGTGTGTAGGTGTTTGCTTTTCTGTTTTCATTATGGAACCCTACTTTCACCCCTATCTTTTACTGCATGGAGAATGGAGACTTTCTGGTTCAGCTTCTCTGAAGAATAAATCCCCTGTCTCCTGCCAGGTCAGCAATGGGATAGCAGCTGGATTTTATGAGGTTGGTGAGGGCATCTGGTGACCTATCTCATTGTTACAGACAGATTTTGCAGCTTCAGTTCTTACTCTTGCTTCATAAATTATTTGATGCCTCAGATTTCAGAAACTTTCTGGGGCTCAGCAGGCCAAATATTCTTTTTTGCTATGGTTTCCTCCTACCCCTTGCACATACATCTTTGCCCCAGCTTTCTCTACTCTGGGCCAGTATGACTCACTCCATCTCCTGTCTTTCCATCCTCTACGAATTAGGTGACATTTCTCTTTTGTTGTCATCTTCTGTCTAGTTATCCAGTGGTGACATATTTTTTATTACTCTTACTTTAAAAGGTTTCATAAGTAAGTAGGATTTAAATGTGTGTGTCTGTCCATCTTTCATCAAAGTTCCAGGTATTCACACTTTAATGTGAAGCACAAACAGAATATATTACTTTCATCCCATTACTTTTGAAACGTTGTGAATCTGAGCCCTATGTTTTCAATCAAATTACATACAAATAGTGTTAGACTGTTTAATTCTATGTGCATTACATTAATACAGAGAAGTATATGGTGACTTCACAGATTTTTCATTGGCGGGGCTATTATGAGGAGGATGCTTAAGTGTTATTCCTCATCTCCATAGGGATAAAGACAATGAAAATTGGTCTAAGTACATTAAGAGTTTTGTTGCAAGTTGAGTCATGTTTTTTAAATTATTAAACAATGAAGTAAAATTTCTCCTTAGCATGTGTTTATAAAGACAAAGTCTTGAGTGATTTAGTCCAAGCCTTCAAATTTATGTGATATTGACCTCTGGTCCTGAAGAAGTCTCTAAATCCAAATCATACACAGAATAACTTCTAAAACATAATGTATTTATTTAACTGATGACAGAGGTAAAATCCAATTAAAAATTATTTCAAGGTCAATGGGTCTATTTCCCTTTATTTGAAAGTGGACTCTTCTGAAATGGCAAAGAAAAAGCTTGTCATCTACCTCTCCTATTAATGAAAGGGCAATAAACAAATACCTACATTTCTCCTGCTTCTGAATAAAACAAACTGATAATGAGGTTATGTTAATTACTTGTATATCTTTGTTGTCATTAAACTGTTATTACTTTTTTGGAAAAAAAAGTACATGGTTGTGTTGGGGGACAGATTACTGACCTGAGAAATAGATGGTCTTGTTCTGGTACAGTTCTTTCACTAACTCGTGTTTTTAGTCTCTGGAGTATGTTCATAGATTAGTGTTGGACTAGATAATTTTGAAAGCTCCCTTCTTCCTATTCTCCCTCTTTCTGTGTTGTTGCCTTTCTTCCCTTCTTGATACTAAGATACAATTGCTGCTTTCAACTGGCTCACATTCTAGGTGTGAAAATGTTGGTGCACATTGTTGACAAACATACAAAGAATATCATACGATCATATTGCTACTACTGTAAAAAGGTGTGTAGAAAACACTGAGGTAATGTGGAGTATTTTAAAAATAATTTTATTTCTTACCTAGTAGGCGCTTACCACTTCAAATCATGGCAATGTAATTGAAATAGTGTCTCACGTGACTGAAATCCTTCGCATCTGGTTATCCTTAGACCCTGTGTTGTGTAAAATTCACTGAGTATTTTCCACTGAGTGCTTTGTTTACTGTTATAACATCTTAAAATGTTACATCAAAGGAAAACTTTCATCAAAAGAACCTCAGCAAAACCTCAAAACAACCAAACATTTCACTCGTCTGTTTAAATCATCAGCAGAGACAACATTGTTATCCCAGCTTACAAACTAACTAGTCTCATCATTGTGGCCCTTTTTACGTATGCTTTTTCCATGGCCCCAGTTCTGCAAATCACTAATGAACACTGGCAAAGAGAGAGGTTAGAAACACGCATGCCATGGCATTTTAGCTGACAAAACATTTACTGAAATGCTATCTGTGTGAAGCACTGAGAAATTCATCATCTGAATAGTCTGACTTACATTCCATGAAGAATGTAACCCACTTGGGGGGCGTACCTTCCACATTCTCCTAGATTAATTTAAACCAACATGCAGATGTTTGATATGCTTCTTGCATGGCATTCCACAAGGTTGTGGTTTTCCTTTTGCCCTTTGAATATGCTGATCATCTTTAATAAGCAGTACCATTCACTGCACTTAAAAAAAAAATAACCTTTTTCTTTGGAGTAACTAATGGGAAAGAACAGTCATTAGAGACTGGAGTCTGGAATTGTTGTTGACTGAAAGGGAATCAAAAGAGTCAAGCCCTGTATTTTTAAAATGGGAGTGATCTCTATTATGACTAAAAGAATCTGCAGGTTATACGATACCTGACATGGGAAGGGAATGCTTGATGAGTAGCCAATGATGTTGAACTTGCTGTATTTTCCAACTGACTTGTTTTTCTTACGAAGGCAGCATTTTAGTGAAATTGTGTTTGTTTTTCTTTCTGATAGGTTCTAATTGAAGTTTGAAGGTTCATTACCCAGTGCCTGGGAATAGGTTGTCAAATATAATTCACCTCTCCCCTAGTGGATGTTGGCATAATTTTATGGGACAGGGGACTCCAGAGTGCTCAGATGTCCTCATATTTGGCTCCACTTTCATTCATCATGGAGAGAATTTCTTCCATGTTTTGAATCTCTACTTTGAAATGTCAGGACACTAAAGCAAATATGAAAGAATAGGTTTGAAGCTAAGTAGATGAATATTGGCGTTCAAACAACACATTATAGGCTAAATCTTATGTCTCTTTCAATTATATAACCTTAAGGGTTCCACAGATGTATCACCTGAAATCCAGAAAACACGCTACTTCTTCAAAGTCATCTTCATTTAAGTTTAATCAGAAAAATAAAAATCAGAAATATTTGTTCTTACACTTCTCACATAGCAAGACATTTCTGGTTTTATTTGGGAAATTGAATATACGTTGGGTGGGTTTGGATCACTTGGTAAAGGAGTCTACTTTAGCGTGAGTTCTGTTTTTATTAACAGATTTTATAAACTGGCTTGGTAGTTTCTAGTTCTGTGGCAAGAACAATCTATCGTAATAAACCTGTAACATAAATGTACAGGATACATTCTTGTTTCAAGAGTCTCTAAGAGGAGTCCCCTCATGAACAATTTATATCAGAGGATCATAAAATGAAGTTCATGAGTAGCACAAGCAAGTGCAGTGAATGGTGTGTCATTAAGTTCCTTTAAATCATGAAAAAAATATACTGTCAAAGATGTATTAATCTTCCTGCAAATATATATATTTTTGTAAATAACAATTGGAAGGAAGTTCTATTTTTTCAGCAGTCCTGAGGTGACTGCTAAAGGAATAGCTGACTGCAATTAGGAAACTAGATAAAGGAGGACAGAAGTATTTTTTTTTTTTTTAAAGATTTTATTTATTTATTTATTTGACACAGAGAGAGACAGCGAGAGCAGGAACACAAGTAGGGGGAGTGGGAGAGGGAGAAGCAGGCTTCCCACAGAGCAGGGAGCCGGATGTGGGGCTCGATCCCAGGACCCTGGGATCATGACCTGAGCCGAAGGCAGACGCTTAACGACTGAGCCACCCAGGTGCCCAGGACAGAAGTATTTTGCTGTTAGACACGTGGGGGGCAATGATGGCTGTGTTGGTATCATTTTATTTTTCTCTTGTGCAAGTTTGATGAAACACTTTAAATCTTAATTTGCATTTTGGAAAACACAAACTCTGTTATACTTTGTTGTATTTAGAAGAAAATTGGCCTGAGGATGTGAATCAGATTTGGTAACATGGTCATCAACTGAACTATTCTGTTTATTTAATTATTCAAAATAGGTAACACTGTGAAAACAAAATTGAGATTTGTCAATTTTTATTATACTCCCATCTTATTTCTTGTATATTTGAATACATTCACTTTATTCTTCTTTAAGCTCAGGTGGGCTACGCTCTAAGGGGCTAAAGAAATGAGAGGTAATCTACAGTTTATGGATTTCAGAGTGTGAGTGTCTGTAAATAAACAAGCAGTTATCAGTGGCATTACATTAATGATAGCATTTAAAAATGTATTTAAACAGTTTAAAAGTATCTTCTAGTGAGTTACATTTATTTAAAAATTTTTTTTTCATTGTTTATAAATGAATCATTGAAATGTCTCCCACTCTTATTCAACCTTTAGATAGCAATATGTGAATCCATCTAAAGTCATTCTTTATTCTGATTTTCCCTTCAAGTGTAGTTAACAAATTAAAATAATGTAAAAAGTCTTATATTTCTAGTCCCATAGTTCCTCTTTTCTGTTGAAATATGTAGCTGTTTAGAAGATTAGATATGTAAACCAATCTTTTTTTTTTTTTTTTAATGCTTAGAACAATCTGACTAATCTAAAACACTTCTTAGTAATATTGTCAGTGAGGAACATTGAGATCCACAGATAAACTTATTATGAATAGGAAACTCATTTTAGTACATTTTTGATATTAAATAGTAGAGATCAGATCTAGATTTAAAAAAAAAAAAAAAAGACTTCAGGGGTGCCTGGGTGGCTCAGTCGGTTAAACATCTGCCTTCAGCTCAGGTCATGATCCCAGGGTCCTGGGATTGAGCCCCGCATCAGGCTCCTTGCTCAGTGGGAAGCCTGCTTCTCCCTCTCCCACTCCCCTTGCTTGTGTTCCTTCTCTCTCTCTGTCTCTCTCTGTCAAATAAATAAATAAAATCTTTAAAAAACAAAGACTCTTCAATTAGTAGACTTCACTACTTCAGTACTACCTGGTATCTGAAATTCAAATGTTTTTGATTTACTTTTTGGCTAAGCAGTGGTCTAAGTATTTGGCCACAGATTTAAAAATGTGACTGTCTTTATATTCTCTGTTAGTAGAAGTTCAGAGGTTAGACCCTTGTTTAAGAGCAACTGAATATTTGAGTTAAATGATTTTTAGAAAATGCATGTTTTCTCTCTAATTTTTACCTTCTCTCTAATTTTTACCTTATATGGACTTCTTGAGGTCTCCTCTGTTGTTCTTGGTTAACACAGAGACCTTTCAACTTAAAAAAATAAGCTAAAACAATACACCAGGACAATGGCTGGAAACAAAAGGAAAATAATTTGAACTCAAGGGATTTTCCTTAGTAAGTCTTAGAGAATGTGCCAGTTCTTTTTAAGGAAAGAATTGTACATAAAGGCCACATTTAGCTGAATAGATTGAAAAATCCTTATTATTTCGATTAATAATTCAATTGTTATATCAATGCTAGATATTCATAAAAAAGTCTTCATTCACATTTTAAAATGAGGTAAATTAAGGAGAAAGTAGGTCAATGTGCTAAGAAATGATCTTTTCTTTATCAAATGGTTAAT
The DNA here is from genome assembly GCF_054177405.1 of Leptonychotes weddellii. NCBI lineage: Eukaryota > Metazoa > Chordata > Mammalia > Carnivora > Phocidae > Leptonychotes > Leptonychotes weddellii. The sequence goes on along the minus strand of NW_027777775.1, from coordinate 5,310 downwards.
TCTGTATTCTTTAAAAAGAGCAAAGATCAGCTCAGCATAAAGGGTATTTTTGATAATCAAAGTACTATACACAGGAAAACTGCCTTTTTGTTTTGAATCTAGAATTGATTAATTAAATCTCATTGTAGATGTATTGCCTAAAACACCTTTCAAGGGCAAAAATGTTTCTCATTACACTCCTAGTGAAGGTCTAAATTTCAATGACTAACTCAAGTGTAGGTGAGAAATTGTGTTCAGGCTTTACACAGATTGTTAGAGAAGGGTAGGTAACAAGATTGTTGTGAAGACAGACTAAAGATGTACCCAGGACATTAATTCTCAGTCCATTTTTGCTGCTACAAGCTCTCAGACCTAGGCCATGCACAGTGACACAAAGCAGCCTCAGGGAAGCTTAGTTACCACCTCTGCCCAATGGGGTTTGTCTGACTGAATTTTAATTCACTCACAGAGTCAAGCTCTCTACCATTCCCAAAGGCTTACAAAATCAAACACTGATAAAAAAGAAAATATTAACTAAATCAATTTTAAAAGAAAAAGAGAACAATTTTTTTTTAAAGGTACAAAAGAAAAACATAAAGAATATTCATTATCAATTATTTCATTAAATGTTCATTGAGTAGGATATCTGTGCAGGCACTGTTAGATTGATCTCGGGTGCTTTGCAGGAGTGCCCCCTCGCTGTAGGTCAGGTTCAGAGACACACTCTTGACCACTTTTCATGCTACTTATTCCTGTCTGAGACTGTACTGAGGAGACCAACGGAATGTGTGCTGACCAATAATTGATGAGTATGTTTGCCAGATATTTTAAAATTCTCCCTGCTCAAGACTGTAGGGGGACCCCTGTCAACCAGGAACACAAGGTTTGCCTGGGCTCCCAGGAAGAAGACCTCATTCTCTCCCTAGGGAAGCACAGATTTTGTTGCGCAGTGACGATGCCCATTTTAGCCTGAGCTTTGCACCTCAGGTTATTTCTAAATTACTCAATCTCTGAAGACATAACATTCCTAGCCCCAGGTTCATCATTGCTCAAGGACAAGATCCCATACCTTGTGCAAAATTGGTCCTAAACTGTGAGGACCAATTTTGCTCCCTAAGGCTTTGAATTAAAGATATCATTCATTCTAGTTTCATTCTAAAGCTGAAATAGGTTTATTCAATCAAACAAAAGGAACTCATTATGAGACAACTATTAAGGAAAGGCTTTTCCTCTGTGCTGGCTGGTCTTTGTAACGACTGAAGAGAAGTTGTAGCAACACGGATGTCCTGAATAGGATCGTCTGTTCTGGGCAACTAGGCTTAGTAAATATATTAGGGTTGAAAGCATATTCATGTCATTCTTTCATTCACTCATTCGTTCAACAAGTATTTTTTAACTGCTTTTATGTGCCAGCCACTGTTCTAACCATTAGGCAAAAAAAGGGAGTGGACACGTCTGTGTTCTTGTGATGCTTTCATTTTAGAAGGGATGGGGACCGGGGCGGGGGGGGTGGGGAACAATGAAAAGGAAACAAATCAATAAAGTAATTTCAGATAGTGATAAGGAATGGGAAGACAATGAAACAGGTGTCTTGATAGTTCATGGGGGTGGGAGTCACTTTGGTGGTCAGGGAAGGCCTTGCTGAAAGAGGTAAGTCCAGCTGGAGGACTTTCCAGCTACAAGAGATCTGAGATGCAGGGGGTTCCAAATGGACAGAAAAATTCAGAAGTCCTAAGATGTGAATGAATATCTCACATGGGGATAAACTTCTAATGTTGGAGGAAGAGAAACAAAGCCATGAAGGCTAATATGAGCCAGGGTAAGGGTTATATGAGGTAAAATCAGAAGACATGTGAGGGCCATACTGTATAGGATCTTGTAAATTGTGGGGCTTTGTTTGAATTTTATTCTAAGTGCAGGGAAAACTATTTATGATTTTGAATCTAATATTTTAATACTTGGTTACTCTGCTATTTGGAAAAAACAGATTGTAGGAAGGGTTGGAAGCAGGCAGTTATTCTAGTAAAAGACTCCATAGGAGACTTTGCCAAATTCGGTTTCTATAATTCCCAAACTCTGAAGGAGAGTACTGGGTCTTCTTCCTCAGTTGCTCCTATTAGTTATGGGCCAAGACTCCTGAGCAGATACAATTTGGGAACAATCACTGTTAATTCTGGTCACATTTTGGTCAATTGAATAGGATTACTATAACTATAGGGCAGATGACAGAGGGGAAACCATTTTTTTTAACTTCTTTAGTCTCCACAGGATGACAATACTACTTGGTAATAATCACGTTTATGCAACTTAGCAGAAATTTTGAAATCTTAGATTACCACTGACATTTCAATTTCTAAAGACAATTCACATGAATTCCCAGTTCCTTGATAATGTATTTCAACTGTTATATTACTTCTTGTAATAGTTTTAGACTTGGGTTAATATTTTCTTTATTTTAAAGTAAATTAATATTCTTTATGCAGAAGCCATAACAATGTTACTGTTTATATAGAACACGGAAAATTAAAAATGTTCTACACATGGAAGACAGCATATACTTTGGGAATAACTGGTATTCCCATGAAGATGGGTTCAGATCTAATGCTGGATGAAGATTAACACCAAATACAATGATAGCTGATAGTTATTTTGAGGTCTCAAAAGAGATAATAAACATCTATATGAGAAAACAATATGTGTAGATATTGGTGGAAATAATTTTTATTTCAGGACTAAATAATTGAATTAAAGATTCTGGCTTTTAAAGGGAGAAATATGATATTGTTTTCTTTAAAATGTGTAAGTTATAAACTGCCAATCACCAGCATTATTACAATTACAAATTATCAAATTTCTTACAAAAATTGAAATAATCTTCTGAACCCCATGTCATATTTTAGCCACAAGACTTTTTGATTTGTTTAATAATCAGTTCTTGAAAGAATGCACACTTATGGTGACTTTTATTATGCTAAAAGGTATTTTTAAAAATTTCTGCTGGGATAAAATGGAGTCTGAGTTCAAGACATAAAGGTAGAAATTAAAGTGTGTGAATGTCCTTCAAATATTCTGTCATTTTTAACAGTTCTTTTCTATATTACTTGACCTACCAATGTTAAGAGTCTGTAGGTGTCTTTTCAGCTGCCTTTGATTTTCCTAGCCCCTTGTGGGCACAGTTAAAAAGATGACTTATTTGGGTCTTTATAACTGAAATTGGATAAGGTTCAAAGTTTCAACTGATATAAAAACAGTTTAAGAATAAATAATATATTTTTAAAAATTGCTCTAATAATTTTTCTCTAAAATTGATTCCTGAATGACAACATATAAACTTGCATTGTAGAATAGAAAATTCAATTGTTGGAAATCATATTCTATCTTATTCTGTTAATTTGTTTCTCTTGTCAGGATGCTTTTACTTAAAATGTGTTTTATGATTAGTGATAGAATTATCATCATTAAGTTGATCCTTCCCCATTGGTTTGTCTACACTAACTGTCTTCTGGTGAAATGAATTAAGTTCTAATTTGGAATGACTGTAGCCTACAGCCATGAGCATTGATAGCTAAGTGTCTCTAGTGAGAGGTGCTAGCCTTCTTTGGCATGTCTCTTGAAGCAAGGTTCATTTGCAGTAGGGCTGGTTTTATCGGTGGCTGTGTGGGAAGGTAAGAATAGGGGCCCAACCTACTCCTTTCTGTTCCTGGCATGTGGTATCCTCTTTTCCTTTTAATTAACTTCAGAGAGTATGTGTGACCATGGCTTTGACAGTCAGGAAGAGCTCTTCTCTTTTGCCCTCTGATATCTGGTGTTGAAAAGGCACAGTGAAGACTGAAGGAAAAATGTTCATTTTCTTCCTGTAGAGAGGAAGCATTTCAAGCATTTTGTTATCAATATTTATAAATTAACATAATAGTATTGATAAATTAAAATTGAATACCTTATTTTAGCAGGTAATATTGTTTAATGTGCTTAGTGTTGTCATAGGTATAAATGCAGTGGAGTACTTGCCCTCAGGAAAGTGTATAGTCTTATTATGGATAGAGATAAGAAATGAATGTTGTCACAGAAAAAAAAATGTGAGAAATATAGAGGAGAATGAGAATCATTGCCAGGTGAGTAAACACAGAGAGCATTCTAGAAGTGGCACTTGGAGGATGTGTTGGGATTAAATAGGGAGAGAGTAGAGAGAAAACAGGCAGGTCTTCCAGGCAGAGTGTCTAGAAGCAGAGCCTGTAGCAGAGATTTTAGTGCCAGCAATTTCCTGAGGGGTGCTCTCAGGAGAAGCCTGTGACAGTGAGGAAGCAGCAAAGGGTAGAAGAAGAAACAGGACAAGGATATCCTGTCAGGAGAGGCTGAGCCTCAACCTAACACACGGTGTGGTCTGGAGAGAGATCTGCACCATACAGGGGTTTCCTCCTTAAGGAGCAGGGTGTCAGGTCAGTCAGTCCCTGTCTCCGGCTAGAGGTGTGGGGGTAGAATGAGTGATATAACTTGCTGCATGTCCTGGGGCAACATGGCTCTCCCCCACAGAGGCAGTTCTCAAGGATGGAATGGTGCCGCCCCAAGCCATCAGCAGCCAGCCCTTGCTGCAGCTGAGAGATGGGTCTCCAGCCTGGGAAAGAGGCCTGGGCACGGCACCAGCAGAATTTCCTACTCTGGGGAAAGAAATGTTAGGTGTGAGAGATGAAACCAGCTTGCTGGGGAATATCCATTCATGCAGAGTTGTCATGACTTGTAGTTAGCAATACCTTATTAACCATTAGCTGTTGCTCCTTCATGGTTTGAAGCAATGACATGGCTTTAAAAAATATCACTTTGTGAAAGATCCATATCATTCCTTTCCCTACAGATAAGACAGTTGATTGATTAAAAATGCTAGGTTTTGAGTCAGACAGATCTGGCCTCAGACCCTAGCTTGGCCCTTGCTCTCTAAATGGCTTTGTGTGAGTTCCTGAACTGTGCTGAATCTCAGATTGCCTGTGCAAAATGTGAGGAATCACATCTGCCTCACAATTGTTGTATTAATTGCAGTAATCCATGTGAACCATTCAACACAGTGCCTGGAAGTGTTCAATGAATGGTGTTTACTACTTCACTCCAAATAAGTAAAACTTTTATTCTTTCAATACAGAGTATTTGAGGCTATTGTTGATTTTTTTTGCGGAGGGTATTGACAAGGATGGGACCAGGGTGAGGGATGTGATATGCCTTGGGCACACTTGTGTTTGTAGGATCTGAGAGTGAGTCTGTTCTTAAATTTTGCGTCACAGAGCACCTGCCCTGCAACATCACTGGAAAGTAAATCTTTATGCTAAATTAGAAAAAAAAATG
>NW_027777774.1:0-291 GCF_054177405.1 Leptonychotes weddellii | reverse complement strand
ACTTACTTGTGGAACATAAGGAATAGCATGGAGGACATTAGGAGAAGGAAGGGAAAAATGAAGGGGGGAAATTGGAGGGAGAGATGAACCATGAGACACTATGGACTCTGAGAAACAAACTGAGGGTTTTAGAGGGGAGGTGGGTGGGGGTATAGATTAGCCCAGTGATGGGTATTAAGGAGGGCACGTACTGCATGGAGCACTGGGTGTTACATGAAAACAATGAATCGTGGATCACCACATCAAAAACTAATGATGTAATGTATGGTGACTAACATAACATAATAAAAT
>NW_027777773.1:0-291 GCF_054177405.1 Leptonychotes weddellii | reverse complement strand
GCCGCCGGGAAGGCCCAGAGTCGCCGTCTCACCCCCTAGACCTGGTGTCAGAGGATGTAAAGGGGTGAGCCTTTCCACCGGAGCAAATCATTGGGGCTTACATCCTGTTCTGTTTCTGTTGTTCTGCTTTGTTTCAGCGAGGCCTTCATTTTGGACAAAGGCGGGAAGATAATTACCAAGGACTGTGCCATCAGCCCTCCGGGTACAGAAACACTGTCCTGGGGTCTAACCTGACAGGGAGATGTCAGTGACAGCAGCGGGGACCCAGGCCCCGCCCCAGGCCATCTGCGC
>NW_027777772.1:0-291 GCF_054177405.1 Leptonychotes weddellii | reverse complement strand
TCAGGTGGTGGAGAGGGCCAGGGCTTCGGCTCAGGTATCCATTTGTTTCTACATGATAGCTAATTAGCAGCTTGGATTCCCAGCTCTCATTCACTCCATCTGCTTTCACAAATGTAAGAAGTCAAAAATACACTGGCAATATTAGGTAGACAAATACTGATTCCTTCAACATCTTATTGAGCGTCTTTTTTTTTTTTTTATTCTTATGTTAATCCCCATACATTACATCATTAGTTCCAGATGAAGTGTTCCACGATTCATTGTTCGCGCACAACACCCAGTGCTCCATGC
>NW_027777771.1:0-291 GCF_054177405.1 Leptonychotes weddellii | reverse complement strand
AACAAAACACTACGAGTTACTACAAACGCTCTTGCTGTTTTATTCTTGAAAATGATGAAAGCAGTAGTTTATTATTTCCTTGCGGGATATTCATGTAATAGAGCACCTGGGAAGTTAAATTTTATAATACATGCAATCTACAAAATGCTATACCTATATAAGTTGTCAATTATTATCTAAAAGCATCTAAAAGAAAAAAATACACTTCTAAAAGTGAAATGTTCCGTCAAAAAAAACCAAATGTTTTGTCTATACAAAATAGCACCATTTTCATCTTTTGTACTCTAAAGT
>NW_027777770.1:0-291 GCF_054177405.1 Leptonychotes weddellii | reverse complement strand
AATGAATCATGGAACACGACATCTAAAAGTAATGATGCAATGTATGGGGATTAACATAAGAATAAAAAACAAAAACAAAAACAAAAAAAACTTGGATATTGTAGCAACTCTGGATTTTTTCCTGATGGCTTTGTTATTGTTCTTAGTAACTTATTTGGACTTAAATTGTGTAAATCTATTTCCCCTGTGGTGTATGGCTACTGCTGTTTCTGCTTAGTTTGTGTTATTAATATTTTAAAAAATATTTTATTTATTTATTGGAGAGAGAGAGCGAGCAAGAACAGGGGCAGA
>NW_027777769.1:0-291 GCF_054177405.1 Leptonychotes weddellii | reverse complement strand
AACAGATTTGAATAATAAGGAAGATACTCCTTGTTCGGGGATACAACAGTACAACATTATAAACCTGCCCATTCTTCCGAATCAACGTACAGACTGAATACAATCAAAATAAAAATACCAATGAGTTTGGTTTATTTTTCCCTTGGGCTAGCCATTTGATTCTAAAATGTATATAGATTCTTTAAAAATATGGTATAATAGCCAAGGAAACTCTGAAAAGAAAGTAAAGGGGTCTTCACCCTATGAAATATTATAATATTCCATCAAGCTTCTGCAGTTCAAGCAATGTGG
>NW_027777768.1:0-291 GCF_054177405.1 Leptonychotes weddellii | reverse complement strand
GCCTTTCCTCACAAACTCCACGACCACTTGGGACTATCAACATGCTGTGTGTAAACAGAGCAGCCATCCTGGGACCGTCCTCTGCTTCCCCTTTCCAGTACCCAGGAATTGTGGGGCTCACTAATCAAGCACTTAACATGCCATGTAACCTTTCGCTTCTTGATCCTGAAACCTATCCAGGCAGTAAATCCTTGGCCTTAGGAAAGGCTAGCATGATCAGAAGACGTTAGAGATGTTATAACTTCCCGTAAGATCATTGACCAAGATGAAATTTCCAGGTATCGCCAGATG
>NW_027777767.1:0-291 GCF_054177405.1 Leptonychotes weddellii | reverse complement strand
ATCTGAACATGTCCTTCTCTGATGGAAAGCTTTTCTTAGCTTCTCATAGTACTGGATTCTTAGCAGGGCCCCAAGGCCCTGTGTTGCCCAGCCTTTGTAGCTTCTCCACCCACATCATTCCCCCACCCTCATGCTGCCCCTCTGCGGTGGTCTGCTTTTGCAACATCACTTGCTCCCTCCCACCACAGGGTCTTTGCACGTACTATTCCCTCTGCTTGGAGAATCTCTCTCCCTTTCCCTCTTCTAAGATGCAGAATCACAATGAATGTGACATTCTTAAGTATAGATTGG
>NW_027777766.1:0-291 GCF_054177405.1 Leptonychotes weddellii | reverse complement strand
CCTATCTTTATTCCTTTCTTTTGGGGTTTACTCTCATGTTATTTCTTGTGTTGGGCCCTTAGCTGATTGGTTTTTATTTTTTTTAATTTTTAAATTTTTTTAAAGATTTTATTTAAGAGAGAGGGAGAGAGCGAGAGCATGAGCAGAGAGAGGGGCAGAGGGAGAAGCAGGCTCCCCACTGAGCAGGGAGCCCGATGGGGGGCTCAATCCCAGGACCCCAGGATTATGACCTGAGCCAAAGGCAGATGCTTAACCAACTGAGCCACCCAGGTGCCCCTATTTTTTTTTCTT
>NW_027777765.1:0-291 GCF_054177405.1 Leptonychotes weddellii | reverse complement strand
ATTAAGGGCTTACAGGAACAAAGCAAAGCTTTGTAACTTTAGACGAACATATGGGAAAATGTATTTAAGAACTTGGGGTAGGAAAGGATTTTTTATTTTTATTATTTTTTAAAGATTTTATTCATTCATTTGAGAGAGAATGAGAGTGAGAAAGAGAGAGCACATGAGAGCAGGGAGGGTCAGAGGGAGAAGCAGACTCCCCACCGAGCAGGGAGCCCGATGCGGCACTCGATTCCGGGACTCCAGGATCATGACCTGAGCCGAAGTCAGTCGCTTAACCAACTGAGCCAC
>NW_027777764.1:0-3627 GCF_054177405.1 Leptonychotes weddellii | reverse complement strand
TTTTCTTCTTCTTTTTTTTTTTCTTAACATATATTGCATTATTTGTTTCAAAGGTACAGATCTGAGATTCAACAGTCTTGCACAATTCACAGCGCTTACCAGAGCACATACCCTCCCCAGTGTCTATCACCCAGTCACCCCATCCCTCCCACCCCACCCCCCACTCCAGCAACCCTGTTTGTTTCCTGAGATTAAGAATTCCTCATATCAGTGAGGTTTATTGGTTTTGAGGGGAGTTCTCTGTGCTTCCTGGACTTGAATGCCTGTTTCCTTCCCCAGATTAGAGATGTTCTCAGCTACAATTTGCTCAAATATACCTTCTGCCAATTATATAAGCCAATTAATAACAAAATTAAAGAAACACATTAATAATAATACAATAATGGTGGGGGACTTTAACACCCCACTCACTGCAAGGGACAGATCATCTAAGCAGAAATCAACAAGGAAACATGGGCTTTGAATGACACACTGGACCAGATGGACTTCACAGGTATATACAGATCAGTCCATCCTAAAGCAACAGAATACCTCTTCTTCTCAAGTGCACATGGCACGTTCTCGAGAATAGATAACATACTGGGTCACAAATCAGGTCTCAACTGGTACCAAAAGATTGAGATCATTCCTTGCATATTTTCAGACCACAGTGTTTTGAAACTTGAACTCAATCACAGTAGGAAATTTGGAAAGAACTCAAATACATGGAGGTTAAAGAGCATCCTACTAAAGAATGAATGGGTAAACTAGGAAATTAAAGAAGAATTTTAAAAATTCATGGAAACAAATGAAAATGAAAGCACAACTGTTCAAAATCTTTGGGATGCAGCAAAGGCAGTCCTAAGAAGGAAATATATAGCAATACAAACCTTTCTCAAGAAACAAGAAAGGTATCAAATACACAACCTAAACTTACACCTAAGGAGCTGGAGAAAGAACAACAAACAAAGCCTAAACCCAGCAGGATAAGAGAATTAATAAAGATTAGAGCAGAAATCAATGAAATAGATGCCAAAAAAACAGTAGAACAGATCAACAAAACTAGGAACTGGTTCTTTGAAAGAATTAATAAGATTGACAAACCCCTGGCCAGACTTATAAAAAAGAAAAGAGAAAGGACCTAAATAAATAAAATCATGAATAAAAGATAAGAGATCACAACCAACACCAAATAAATACAAATAATTATAAGAACATATTATGAGCAACTATATACCAACAAATTATGCAATCTAGAAGAAATGGATGCATTCCTAGAAATGTATAAACTACCAAAACTGAAACAGGAAGAAATAGAAAACCTGAACAGACCCATAACCAGCAAGGAAATTGAAGCAGTAATCAAAAATCTTCCAACAAACAAGAATCCAGGGCTGGATGGCTTCCTAGAAGAATTCTACCAAACATTTAAAGAAGAAATAGTACCTATTCTTCTGAAGCTGTTTCAAAAAATAGAAATGGAAGGAAAACTTCCAAACTCTTTCTATAAGGCCGCCATTACCTTGATCCCAAAACCAGACAAAGACCCCACCAAAAAGGAGAATTACAAACCAATGGCCCTGATGAACATGGATGCAAAATTTTTCACCAAGATAGCCAATAGGACCCAACAGTACATTAAAGAATTATACACCTTGACCAAGTGGGATTCATTCCTGGGCTGCAAGGGTGGTTCAACATCTGCAAATTAATCAATGTGATACACTACATTAATAAAGAAAGGACAAGAACCATATGATCCTCTTAATACCTGCAGAAAAAGCATTTGACAAAGTACAGTATCCTTTCTTGATTAAAACTCTTCACAGTGTACGGATAGAGGGAACATACCTCAATATCATAAAAGCCATATACAAAAAGCCCACAGCGAATATCTTTCTCAATAGGGAAAAACTGAGAGCTTTCCCCCTAAGGTCAGGAACATGGCAGGGATGTCCCCTATCACCACTGTTGTTCAACATAGTATTAGAAGTGCTAGCCTCAGCAATCAGACAACAAAAAGAAATAAAAGGCATCTGAGTCAGCAAAGAAGAAGTCAGACTCTCACTCTTTGCAGATGACATGATACTCTGTGGAAAACCCGAAAGACTCCACTCCAAAATTGCTAGAACTCATACAGGAATTCAGCAATGTGGCAGGATATAAAATCAATGCACAGAAATCATTTGCATTTCTCTATACTAACAATGAGACAGAAGAAAGAGAAATTAAGGAGTCAATCCCATTTACAATTGCACCAAAAACCAGAAGGTACCTAGGAATAAACCTAACCAATGAGGCAAAGGATCTGTACTGAATAAACTATAGAACACTCATGAAAGAAATTGAGGAAGACACAAAGAAATGAAAAAACGTTCCATGCTCATGGATTAGAAGAACAAATATTGTTAAAATGTCTATGCTACCTAGAGCAATCTACACATTCAATACAATCCCTATCAAAATACTTTTTTCACAGAGCTAGAACAAACAATCCTAAAATTTGTATGGAACCAGAAGAGACCCTGAATAGCCAAAGGAATGTTGATAAAGAAAATCAAAACTGGTGGCATCACAATTCTGGAATTCAAGCTGTACGACAAAGCTGTAATTATCACGACAGTATGGTACTGGTGCAAAAACAGACACATAAATCAATGGAACAGAATAAAGAACCCAGAAATGGACCCTCAATTCTGTGGTCAACTAATCTTTGACAAAGCAGGAAAGAATATCCAATGGAAAAGACAATCTCTTCAATAAATGGTATTGGGAAAATTGGACAGCCACTTGCAGAAGAATGAAACTGGACGATTTTCTTACACCATACACAAAAATAGACTCAAAATGAATGGAAGACCTACATATGAGACAGGAACCCATCAAAATCCTAGAGAAGAACACAGGCAGCCATCTCTGTGAACTTGGCTGCAGTAACTTTTTGTTAGACACATCTCCAAAGACAAGGGAAACAAAGGCAAAAATGAACTATTGGGACTTCATCAAAATAAAAAGCTTTTGCCCAGCAGAGGAAACAGTCGACAACACCAAAAGACAACTGGCAGAGTGGGAGAACATATTTGCAAATATCTTATCAGATAAAGAACAATTATACAAAAATCTATAAAGAACTTATCAAACTCAAACCCAAAGAACAAATAATCCAATCAAGGAATGGGCAGAAGACATAAATGGACATTTTTTCAAAGAAGACACAAATGGTCAACAGACACATGAAAAAGTGCTCAACATCACTTGGCATCAGGGAAATCCAAATCAAAACCTCAATGAGATACCACCTCACACCAGTCAGAATGGCTAAAATTAACAAGGCAGCAACTGACAGATATTAGCAAGGATGCTGGTGGTGGGAATGCAAGCTGGTGCAGCCACACTGGACAAAAGTATGGAGGTTCCTCAAAAAGTTGAAAATAGAGCTACCCTACACCCAGCAATTACACTACTAAGTACCTACCCCAAAGATACAAATGTAGTGATCCGAAGAGACACCTGCACCCCAATGTTTATAGCAGCAATGTCCACAATAGCCAAACCATGGAAAAAGCCCAGATGTCCATCAACAGATGAATGGATAAAGAAGTGGTGGTATATTTTAGGATTATTTGTTCCATTTCTTTGAAAAAAGTG
>NW_027777763.1:0-291 GCF_054177405.1 Leptonychotes weddellii | reverse complement strand
CCTGGGTGGCCCAGTCGTTAAGCATCTGCCTTCAGCTCAGGTCATGATCCCAGGGTCCTGGGATCGAGCCCTGCATCAGGCTCCCTGCTCCGCGGGAAGCCTGCTTCTCCCTCTCCCGCTCCCCCTGCTTGTGTTCCCTCTCTGCTGTGTCTCTCTCTGTCAAATAAATAAATACATAAAATCTTAAAAAAAAAAAAAAAGTTTGTGTTTTTTTTTTAAATCTGCACCCACTGGCATTTTCTGAGTTGCTGTTTTCTTCAGTATTGAGCCTGAAATATATGAGGCAGAAAG
>NW_027777762.1:0-291 GCF_054177405.1 Leptonychotes weddellii | reverse complement strand
GAGGAAGTTTGGCATTTTTTTGAGCTGTAGGAACCACATTTATACCACATGGTCAGCCACCCAAAACATTCCCTTTGGTGGTGGGCAATAGAATTCCACAGAAGGAGCTTGGAATCTGGAATGATAAGACTCAAGTTTCATCTTATCTCTGCCCTCCTAGCTATACAGCTCCGCAAGATGTGACCTCTCCCAGTTTCCCCATTTGTAAAATCGCCATGGCCCACGGGATCTACCTTATTTATCAACAATAAAACCCGCCCTTATTTATCAACAATAAAACCCGCATTCCCC
>NW_027777761.1:0-291 GCF_054177405.1 Leptonychotes weddellii | reverse complement strand
GATTATACCACTATCATACTAGTCTATTGGTTGACTTTGAATACTATTTCATATGCTCTGATCATGACTTCTTACATATTCACAACAAAAACTGATTCATGTTACATATTATATACATAATAGTTCTCTTTTGTCTTGGCCTGGGGCAGTCTAGCTGCCAACTGTAGCTTATATTACGCACATGCTGCACAGTGTACAGAAAAAGCTTTCCTGGGGCGCCTGGGTGGCTCAGATGGTTAAGCGTCTGCCTTTGGCTCGGGTCATGATCCCAGGGTCCTGGGATCAAGCCCC
>NW_027777760.1:0-291 GCF_054177405.1 Leptonychotes weddellii | reverse complement strand
CACAAAAACACGGCTGTCACACATAGAGAATTCACAGGTTTTATTCCTGAACAGAGCAAATGCCTGGGTGCAGGCAGGTGGGTGCAGGCAGGTGGGCGCAAGTGGGTGGATGCAAGCAGGTGGGCGCAGGCAGGTGGGTGCAAGTGGGTGGATGCAGGCAGGTGGGCGCAAGTGGGTGGATGCAGGCAGGTGGGCGCAGGCAGGTGGGCACAGAAAGGTGGGCGCAAGTGGGTGGATGCAGGCAGGTGGGCGCAAGCAGGTGGGCGCAGGCAGGTGGGCGCAGGCAGGTGG
>NW_027777759.1:0-291 GCF_054177405.1 Leptonychotes weddellii | reverse complement strand
CAGGGCGGCCTGTCGATCTCGGCCAGTTAGACCCCTGCTTTCCCGGCTGCGGCGGGGAGAGGTATCTGCACTCCCCTCAGTTCCAAAGAAGAGGGGGCCTGGGTCTCCATGGGATAGTCAGTGGAGCCTCAGTTTTCCATCCGTATTTTGGAAGAGCGTGGCCTTCGGGGACAGCTGGGTCAAGTTGAGAAAATACTCAAGTTGGACCAGGTAAAGGACTGCCAGAAAGAGCGAGCGTCCCAGCACGGAGGCTGGTTAGAGAGCCTGCGGCTGGACTTCGGGGCACGGCCG
>NW_027777758.1:0-291 GCF_054177405.1 Leptonychotes weddellii | reverse complement strand
TGGTTATTGGTCTGTTCAGATGTTCTACCTCTTCCTGTTTCAGTCTTGGTAGTTTATAAGTTGCTAGGAATGCATTCATTTCTTCCAGATCACTTAATTTATTAGCATATAGTTGCTGATAATAATTTCTAACAATTGTTTCTATTTCCTTGGTATCAGTCGTGATCTCTCCCCTTTCATTCATGATTTTATTAATTTGGGTCCGTTCACTTTTTCTTTTGAATAAGTCTGGCCAGAGGTTGATCGATCTTATTAATTCTTTCAAAGAAGCAGCTTCTAGTTTCATTGATC
>NW_027777757.1:0-291 GCF_054177405.1 Leptonychotes weddellii | reverse complement strand
CTGAAATGGGGATCCAGATCTTGTAGGATTAAGGATTATCCCACGGTAATATCTCGTGTGAGCTAAGCCTAGTTTGATTGTATGGACCAGATGAGTAAACTGAGGGCAGTGAATCTGAATCCGTTTGTTGTGCCATACTTGGGGATGGCAGAGTGGAGACCCAAACCAAATACTGACTTTGAGTTCATACTTCTTCCTACCGTGCAGATGTCCTAAAAATGGAATACGTATCAGAATCACCTGGGAGGGGCTTGTAAAAACACATTGCTGCCTCCACCCCGGAGTCTGGAC
>NW_027777756.1:0-291 GCF_054177405.1 Leptonychotes weddellii | reverse complement strand
ACAGGATCGTAATAGATGTACTGTGTCTTAGTGGTGTTTTAGTGTATCATTTCACTAAATAATCTAGGCATGGATGTCTTTCCATTCATTCTTTTTTTTTTTTTTTTTAAAGATTTTATTTATTTATTTGACAGAGAGAGACACAGCGAGAGAGGGAACACAAGCAGGGGGAGTGGGAGAGGGAGAAGCAGGCTTCCCGCGGAGGAGGGAGCCCGATGCGGGGCTCGATCCCAGGACCCTGGGATCATGACCTGAGCCGAAGGCAGACGCTTAATGACTGAGCCACCCAGG
>NW_027777755.1:0-291 GCF_054177405.1 Leptonychotes weddellii | reverse complement strand
GTTTGCAGTTTGGTGCTATTGAGAACTAAGCTGGTGAGCGCAACTAATGAATCATTGAACACTACATCAAAAATTGATGATGTACTATATGCTGGCTAATTGAACTTAATAAAAATTAAAAAAAAAAAAAGAATTAAGCTGGTGAGGAGGAGCTAAGATGGTGGAGGAGTACGGAGCCCTAAGTTTGTCTGGTGCCTCCAGTACAGCTGGATAGTTATCAAATCATCCTGAACACCTGAGAAATCAGTCGGAGATCTGAGAAAAGAAAAGCTCTAACTCTACAAGTAGAAA
>NW_027777754.1:0-291 GCF_054177405.1 Leptonychotes weddellii | reverse complement strand
AGGCACGGGATAGCAAATGCCAAAGATCCCATAAAGAATCAGTATTATAGAAACACACAACTCTCTTGGAGTGCCGTCATGAGTGGTAACCAGCCAGGCTCCTTGTTCATCCATTTTATTGCAGGTTTTGAAAGAATACTTGGATGGATTGATTTATGTATGTTGCCCATCACTTTATAACGATGTTTCTCAAAAGATGGTATGCAGATCTCTGACAATGGAACCAACAGGGGTTCTGGTTTAAAATGGAGGTTGCTAGACCCTACCTGAGATCTTCAGAGTCAGTATCTT
>NW_027777753.1:0-3627 GCF_054177405.1 Leptonychotes weddellii | reverse complement strand
TTCTCTCTTCTGCCTCAGTTACCCTAGCTGTTAGATTATCTAGATTGGATTGGATCTCATTGATAGCATTTTTAAGTTCTGCCAATTCACCTTTTATTTCTGCCCTTAGAGACTCTATGTTGCCATTAATTGATTTCTCCATTCTAGCCATTGTCTTCACAATTGCTAGCCTGAATTCCATCTCTGACATCTTGGTTATATCCGCATCCCTTTGTAAATCTGCGGCATAAGTCATAATCTCTGAGTCTTTTCTGTTTTGGGGGCTCCTCCTCCTAGTCATTCTGTTGATGGGTGTTTGAAGGAACGTATAGAGTCCAAATTATTGACCAGAACCCAAGCAAGATGCACCTGTTTTCTTGGGACCTTAGGGTTGCTGGCCTCTTGTTTTCCCAGCCTGTCTTCTGCAGGAGGGGCCCACCGTGCTGTTACTCAGGCAACCCTGTTTGGGCGGAGTTGCCCTGCCCCCCTGTGGCGGGGGGTGGGCTCAGCGGGAATCAGTTTTTGGGGCTTTTGTTTTCTGGCGGCTTTCCCTGGTGGCTTTCCGCATCTCTTCCACGAGTCAAAGCAGAAGAGACCGTTTCCAGCCCTCTGCCTCAGAGCAGAGAGACTGCAGTCTGTTCTTCAGTGAGCTCTCCAGGCCACACCGTCTCCATTTCTGTTGGGGCTGCTATAAACTGCAGCATCCTGGGTTGTGCACCTCTCCGTAGCGCTCCCAGTCCTGCCTCCAGGTCGGGGTACGTCTCTGCCCTTTGTGCTTCTAAAACCGCCAGCTGCTCCCAGTTTACGCACGCGCGACCCCGCCGCTCCGGGTTTCCACCCCGAGGGCTGCCCTAAAGTCCTTTCCCCGCCGCTACCAATCTGCAAGTCTGTGCCCCGTCCGCAGCACGCAAGGCTGTCGCTCACCCGCGGTGTAGGATCCCCACAGCCAGGCACCCTCCGCTGCTGTTTATCCTCCGATATCTGCCTGCAGAATCATGGCTCCCCGCTTCGTACTTCAAAACCAACTGCCTGTGATATTCTGTTTGTAGAGATCCAGATCTTCTTACATCTCAGGCTGGTTTCGTGGGTGCTCAGAGTGGTCTGGTAGATATCCAGCTCAATTCCAGGGACCAGTTGAAATAGGGTCCCCTACTCCTCCGCCATCTTCCCCCCCCCAGGAAAACTGTATTGTTTTTATACAAAAATTGTCCAAAAAGAAATTATCTGTCCCCTTACTGCCTTCATTAATATTCTATACATACTTAGCAATTATTCCCCTAATTTCTTACCATCAACAACCATCAAAAACAAACACCCAAACCTTCTCCTGCCCCTCTCCTATTTATTAAAAGATCCACTTTGCCTGTTTTTATTAGTGTTTCTCTCTATTTTTCCCAAAGCTCAGAAATCCTAGGAGCTGATTAGCCAACAAAACTTATTCCTCACTGGGAAATATTTTGAATGATTATACACGAAAAATTGGGGGACCTTGCTGCCTGTGTATATTCATAAAATTAGGCCTATGTTACCCCCAATGATCGAATAGAAAACCAAAACTTGAATAATTGGTTTTTGAGCATTTTACATAATAAGCCAATGGATGTGAGTTCCTGCTTCTTAGAAAAGCTGAATTGCCAAAAAAGGAAAACTAATTAGAAACAATTTTTGGATTTGAACTAAATCAGCAGGTAAACTGCTGTATTGCTACCAATAGCCAAATCACAAAAGCACAGAAAAAAGCATTTCTCCTTGACTTGGTCGAAGAAAAATGGGAAAATATCCAATGACACAATTTTTAGTCAGTTCAAGAGGTTTCATCTAAGAGTGATGTGTAAATCTCCATTTAGGTTATTTCTCAGTTAGTAAAGAGAGAGAGAGGGATAGAGAGTAAACATTTGTTAGTGATGGCCCTTAGCAAAATGTTTTCCTTAAAGGCAAATTCTATCTCCATGTCTATTTCAGAAGAGCCTGTAGACTGGCATATCAACCTCAATGAATTCATGAGAAGCCAGTTATTTAGTCAAACAAGAAAGGGCAAATATGATGTGATCCATTCCAGAAACCACAGAAAAGGCAGAAAAATGAATGGATTCTGGTTCATGCAAGAAAGGAATTTATTAATGTCAAAGAGAGAAACTTGAATCTAATCCTCAAAAGAAAATTATACATAGCAAACTGTACACCTCTAATACATGTTACTCATAAAAGTACGAGTTAAAGAGAAAAGCTTAAAGTATTTCCTAATATTTTAGTTTGTGCATAAATAAGAACTAATCTCTTAGTGGAAAGAATAATGGTTGGGATATAGTAGGAGATCTGATTGGCCTCCAGACTCACAATTAAATAGTTGTATACCAAAGGTTCTATCTCTTAACTTGGTCAGCTAGTTAGTAATGCAATTATCCATTTTTAGATAAGAACATGGATAACAATTGAAGGTTTTTAATGATGGAAAAACTCGGTATAACTAATAGTATAACCAATAATTTCCGTAGTTCTCCTCAAACTTGAAATCCAAACTCCTTACTGTGTCCTAGGTAGTACGGCATAATTAGAAAATACTCTAACACAAAAAACTACCCTATGACCAACTGCAGTGGAAGTAAAAATAGTCACTTGTTTTCTCCTATAGCTGGTATGTTGCCTTAGTGAAATATATCTATCCAGTAGGGGATGGAGAGCGTCCTATTCAGAAACCATCTGGTAGCTATATTCCCCATTAGAAAATCAGAACATGAAAAACACAGACATTGTAATAGCAACAAAACAAAACAAAACAAAAAGAGCAAAGGACATAAAGAGGATTTTTGCATAAGAGAAAACTCAAATAGTTAATAAAACTTATGAAAAAGTGTTCAATCTCATTAATAATCAAAGAAAAGCAAATTATAAAGAAACAAGAGGCTTTTGGGTCTCTTATATTAGCCATTTAGATTGGCTAAAACTTTTTAAATGCTGCTATGTGTATGGTGGGACTGACACCTCCATGCTCTGCTGGTCGGGCCTGCAAATGAGTAAAACCTTCCTGCAAAGCAAACTGACAATGTCTTGATGTCTACAATATTCAGTAATTATACTTCTAAGAGTCTATCCAAGAAAAAGAGTGAAGAGATATATGATTTTTTAACTTTAAGGTTTAATGTAGTATTATTTATTTTAGTAAAAAATGAAGAACCTAAAACTGCAAATGTTTGGCTATCAGGGAATAGTTAATGAGACACTAAATGATACAATATGCAGCCAAAAAAATTCACACAATAATATGTTTGAGTATCATAATTGAGAAAGAAATGTTTTAAAGACTAATGTGTGATGTTAACAAACTGGAATTTAAATAAAAACTTGAAAAAAAAGACTAATGTGGGAGGTATACAACAATAAGCAACAAAGCTTTACTAAGATACACTCAAAATATTTGATCAGAATATTGAGATGGGACTATTTCTGACAGTGTGGAAGGGCTAAGAAGACAGATATTCAAACTCTTGGTGATCAAAGGGGTATGGATTCTAGTGGATCTCCTTCTGGGTGACTGGATTGCTGAAGGAGTGTGTCTTAAGAAGTAAGGTGGTGTTGGAGTGGGGGGTGGGGTGGGAGGGATGGGGTGACTGGGTGATAGACACTGGGGAAGGTACGTGCTCTGTTAAG
>NW_027777752.1:0-291 GCF_054177405.1 Leptonychotes weddellii | reverse complement strand
ACAATTAGTGTTTTTCTTTCAGGTTAATAACATATAGACAACAACTATTAAAATATATAAAATCTGGTTGGGGATATTACATTATTTGAGGGTTTTTTAAAATTGTATTTGCTGTCACTGAGGAATAAACAGGGTCTTAAGGGAATGATGGCACCATGTGTGTAGATGGGTGTGAATAAAGCTGTTAGATACCATTTAACTAAGAATTGGGTTCCAGGAAGACAAGGGGTCAGGATGGAGAGGGCACTCGAGAGAACCTAGAAGATGAAAACTGTGTCAAGACAAAGTTCA
>NW_027777751.1:0-291 GCF_054177405.1 Leptonychotes weddellii | reverse complement strand
TCCTCTCTCTCCCCAAGAGAAACATGCCTATACATGACAATTCTCCAAACATAGATCTCGTTTGCCTTTTTTTCTGACCAGTGATCTGAATTCCTGAGAAGTCCAATAACAAAACTGCCTTCAACCACTGTAATAATTCCTTAGGGTTCATGGACTTTCAGTGCTTCTTTCACTTATAACCATTGTGCATATTTGATATAACTGTCGTGAAAGTAGTGTGAATTAAAAGTGCCAATCAGGAACACTAAATAGAATGTTGACTTTCCCCCCTCCCCCATGTTCAGATTGCAA
>NW_027777750.1:0-291 GCF_054177405.1 Leptonychotes weddellii | reverse complement strand
TTTGTATCTTTGGGGTAAATACCCAGTAGTGCAATTGCTGGGTCATACGGTAGCTCTATTTTCAACTTTTTGAGGAACCTCATACTGTTTTTCAGAGTGGCTGCACCAGCTTGCATTCCCACCAATAGGAATGGTGTAGGAGGGTTCCATGAGGGCCTATTTCCAGCTGTTCTGTTCCATTGGTCTAGAAGTCTGTCTGTATGCAAGTGCCACACTGTTTTGATTACCATAGTTTTTTAATAAGGTTTGAAATAGGAAGACTAAGACCCCAACTTTGTTCTTTTTTCAAGA
>NW_027777749.1:0-291 GCF_054177405.1 Leptonychotes weddellii | reverse complement strand
ATTCAACTGTCTTACACAATTCACAGCATTCACTATAGCACATACCCTCTCCTATGTCTATCACCCTGCCACCCCATCCCTCCCAAACCCCACCATTCCAGCAACCCTCAGTTTGTTTCCTGAGATTAAGAATTCCTCATATCAATGAGATGATATGATACATGTCTTTCTCTGATTGACTTACGCTAAGCGAAATAAGTCATCCCCCTTACTTCTAAGTAATTTCTTTTCTCCTTAATCCATTATTGTCCATTATCTGGGTCTCTCTTAGGCACACATCACTTTGTTTTT
>NW_027777748.1:0-291 GCF_054177405.1 Leptonychotes weddellii | reverse complement strand
AGTATAGCATATATTACTTTCATAACTAGCACTGAAGTGTTTCATATGTTGTTTTGCCTCAAATGACTGACTTCAAAATTGGCTGATTGTCGACTTATTTGGACATATGTTACCATCTAAAACATTGGCTGCAGAATGCCTATCATGTGGAGGTGAAAAGGAGGAAAAAAGACTGGGATGTTGTCTTGTCCTAAATTCAGTGACCTTTGGGTTCTGCTATTGCTTTAACACACCTGTCATTCCTAGAGCCACCTTCAGGTACACACACAGACCACTACCACGGCCACCAAT
>NW_027777747.1:0-291 GCF_054177405.1 Leptonychotes weddellii | reverse complement strand
GGTCTTGGGGTCTCTGATTGCCTGAGCCAACTTCCCCCTGGTGCCCAGAGATGCAAAGATTGTGTCTACACAGACACGCAGAGGAGGGTTTGCAACCAGGCTTTGGAAAGGCACTGGTGAGCCCTGCGTGTGATTTGGGAGGGTGGGGTGGCAAGAGAAGGCCCCCACTAAAAGTATTAGCTTTGAGGAGGGTGGAATGACAAGTGTCGGCTTGATGGGTATGAGCCTTGTGGGGCAATGTTTGGAACTAGGTAGACCTGATGGTTGCACAACATTGTGGATGTACCAAAG
>NW_027777746.1:0-291 GCF_054177405.1 Leptonychotes weddellii | reverse complement strand
GGCAGGGAGTCTGCTTCTCCCTCTGACCCTCCCCCCTCTCATGTGCTCTCTCTCATTCTCTCTCTCTCAAATAAATAAATAAAATCTTTAAAAAAAAAAAAAAAAAAAAAAGATTTCTAAATCAAGGGAGCCTCAGGGCAGGAAGGTGACGTGGCTTTTTATCTAGTTACATGGCTAGCAATGCATTTATTTGAGATCAAAGTCTTTGAAGTAGAGGTCTCTTTGAAAGGGATGCCTCCACAATCAAAACTTAAGCCAGGTACTTGCCTTTCAAAAAAGAAAAAGAAAACC
>NW_027777745.1:0-291 GCF_054177405.1 Leptonychotes weddellii | reverse complement strand
AAAAAAAAAGAGAGGTAGCTTGATAAATATATTTTCAAATAATTAAACACTTAGAATATGTCACTCTGGCCAAAACACAAAGAAAAAAACGCCAAGATGATAGATGATGATAGATACATAAAAATAGACCTTCTAGTAATTGACAGGTAACTGAAAAAAGTTAATTGAAGAAAATTGAAACTAGAAGGGGAGAAGTGATGGTATAAGGAGCAAGGAAGAACTTCCATTTCCAACAGGATGGATTAAGAGGGGAAGGACTTACATTTTCCCTTAAAAAATTAGAAAACAGGA
>NW_027777744.1:0-291 GCF_054177405.1 Leptonychotes weddellii | reverse complement strand
TCATGAGATTGGAAGTTATTCCTTCCTCTTCATTTCTTGGCAGAGTTTGCAAAGGCTTGGCATTAAATTTTCTTTAAAGGTTTAGGAAGAATTCACCAGTGAAGTCATCTTTTCCTAGACTTTGATTTGTCAGAATGTTTTTTATTACTACTCAATCTCCTTACTAGGAATTGTTCTGTTAATATTTTTTATTTTTTTTATTATTCAGTCTTGGTAGGTTGTATGTTTCTAGGAATTTATCCATTTATACTAGATTATACAATTCATTGGTATATAATTGTACATAGAAGT
>NW_027777743.1:0-291 GCF_054177405.1 Leptonychotes weddellii | reverse complement strand
GAGGATTTTCAATTAAGTGAAATGAGAGCCACGCCTCCTTACAGGTACCTGGTCTGATTACCAAGCAGCCTCGGGGTGTCTTGGAGGCTGGGACCGTCAGCCCCGTGTGAGCACAAGAGCTGGTACCTAAGCGGCTGCCAGGTGGGGGGGTCAGGCGGTCCCAGCCCTGCCGCCTGCTCGGCGCAGGTGAGCTGTGCGTGCGCAGACACTGTGCTGGAGGGACCGCGCTCTGGCCAGGAACTCCTGGGAGGGCAGGGATAAGGTCTGTTTTCGGATTCGTCGTGCATGGGG
>NW_027777742.1:0-3628 GCF_054177405.1 Leptonychotes weddellii | reverse complement strand
ACATTGGGTATAGAGATTATTTAAAAACTTTTAATTTAAAAAAATATATAAAATAAAATAAGAAGTCAAACTTAATAGCAGTTTTATTTTATGCAAACGCATATTAAATACAAAGCATAATTTTCCATCTTGGTGCAATAGTCATTAGTGAGGTTGGAAATAGGCATAAGCCAGAACATGTAGGACCTTATAGATTCATGCTAAGGTGTTTCTGTTATTGTTCTCCTGATTAAAATAAGAAAAGTTGGGTATTCAGTGATTAATGAACTGTGTTGGTGGTGTCATTTATGTATTATGAGTTCAATAATTACTTCCTTTTTAATTTTTATTATGAAAAATGTCAAACATATACCAAAGTAAAGTAGTAGAAATAACCCCCACCCTTGATGATTATCAACACTGTTAACATTTAACAATCTATCTTTGTACTTTTTCATTTGTTTGTTTTCTGGGGTGTTCTAAAGCAAATAACCAGATAGAATATTTCACTGATAAATACTTTAGTGTATAGCTCTAACAGATAAGGACTTCTTTTTAGCATCACCACACTACCACTATCACATGTAACAAAATTAACAGTAATTTCTTACTATCCTGGAATTCCCACTCTGTATTCAATTTCCCTTGATTGCCTTAAGAATGTAATTTTATGTTCGGTTTATACTAATCGAGATTTTAAAAGTCTACAGTTTAACATTTTGTTGATATGGATCTTATGTTTCTTTTAATCTATAATGATTTTTCCTCCACCCCCCTTTTTTAATGTCATTTATTTGTTGAAAAATTGGGTCATTTTACCTGTTGAATATCCCAAACCCTGTTGGATTTAGTTCAATAATTATTCTTGATCATAAGCAGTACTATGGTGTTGTAATCAAAGCACAGTATTTAGAAACAAAAATCCTGAGTTATGCCCCAGCTTAGCCACTTGAGCAGTGTGTCCTTCAACAGATCATTTCATATCTCATTAGCAAAACTAGTAGTGTTGAACTAGATTATATTGAACGTTCTTTTCAGCCGTTAGGAAATTCAACTTCCAATCCCACTCCCCATTTTAGAATGAAACTATCAAAGGAAAAAGATAAGATTACTATAAAGTACTATAGGCGATAGTCCAAGGTATCAACAAACTGTTTGATCTTGGTATGTTATTTTCCCTACACACATTTTACCTCTTGACATTTATTATTACTGATTTGTAAAGTTGAGAAAATAATATTACTGGGCCCAACCTTCTTCAAAAAGATAAGTAGATGCAATTCCTATGACAATACTTGAAACCCTTTCAAGGAAATGTACTATATAACTCTGAGGTGTAATTTTTAGCAGGTACCTTAATAACATATTAAACTTAATGTAATCCACTTCCATTTTGTGGCTGAGTACATTTCTAAATTGCTTCAATATGGGTCAACATTGTAATTTTCAGTGTAGCTCAAGAAAAATAAAACATTTTGCATGGAATTTCTTCCATGAGCAGATGCATTAATTGGAATAACAAAGATGGTTTGCTTTGCTGTATAAACATTATGGATCTGACAGCATTTTTAGAAACTTGCTTTCATGTGTGTGTTGACAGCTTGTCTGAAAAAAGCTCAAACACACTTTTAGATCAGTTAAATCAATTATTTCCCTCCTGGCATGGGTTCAGTGCCTATCTATACTGAATACTTTAAAACTGGTGAGTTTGAATAAGGAGATACCAATGTCACCTTGAATTGATTATCCACTTTGTTATGGCTGTGCTTTGGAATTAAAACAAGCCTTGACAAAACGATACAGTATATATTATTTGAAGTCTTTTGTAATCCACTTTTAATGACCTTAAGTGGGTGTTAATGCTTTGGTTTGTAGGTTCAATCCTGTTAACATTAACTACAAAGCTTTGACATGATTAATTAGTGTAAACTTAAGATCAATTAGGAAATTTCAAAATTTCCAAATGCTCTGTAAATGATAAAATAATTCACCCTCTAATAAAGACCTTTAAAAAATAAACAGGGAATTCAGTTTCTTTTTTTAATTAAAATGTGGGCTTGCACTAGGTACCCTTGAAGAGCTCTTAACTCTGAGGTTCTGATTCTATGAAATTAAAAGTGTTAATACTTTTTAAAGTATTTATTGATAAACTTTCACCCTCTGTTTTTTAAAAGGCGAAAGATTTATACGATCTGAAGAGAAACCAGAGTATACACCCTCTGTTTTTTAAAATATTGAAATGTTTTAGAAGTGTAATAAAATTAGCTTTACCCATTAAAAATTCCCAAATTCTCTGAGTATATCATTCCTTATTCTAAATATATTCATTTATTGAACAAAGATGTTTTGAATGCCTACTGAGAGCGAGGCACTATTCTAGGCACTGAGGATACAGTTTTAAAGAAGGTAAGGCATGTTTTATTCAGAACTGTTGCTATATTTGTATATATATCCCTATAAGATAAGGACTACTGCAATGGGGGTTTATAGTAGGGGAGAGAGATTTGGCTCAATTCTGAATACAATAATGGAAAGTAGCATTGTATAGCCAAGGAACAAGGTGGAGGGTCAGTAAGTACAAAATTACTGAAAGGATAGGGTAATTCAGGGTGCCTGGCTGGCTCAGTCAGTAGAGCATGTGATTCTTGATCTTGGGGTCTTGAGTTTGAGCCCCAGGTTGGGCATGGAGATTACTTAAAAAAGAAAAAAAAGACAAAGTAAAAGGGTAGAGTAATTCTTTGCTAAGCTGACCTAATAAGCCATGCCATTCCTATGCATTTCCTAACAAGCCATTTTTGTTAATATGGATCTTATGTCTCTTTTAATTTATAATGATTTCCCCCCCTCTTTTTTTTTAAATGTCATTTATTTGTTGAAAACTTGGGTCAACCCCAATTCCATGGAATTCCTAACAAGCCAAGGTGATGGTAAAGACAAGGAATTTTGTTGGGTAGTGAGAATGATTACTCTGGCTGAACTAACTTAGTAGGATTCTTGCTAAAACTGGGCTCTTGAGGATATGCCCAAGGATGGGGCTTAATTGGCCTCAGAGGAGTCTGACAAGAATGAGGTCAAGGAGAGAATCTTTGTCACATTCTAGTAGGAAAGCCAGGCAATAAACAAGCAAACAAATATATAATATAATGTAATATTAGTGACAAGTGCTATAAAGAAAAATGAGCAGAGTAAATGGATACACAGATGAAAGGGGCAGAGGGTTGAACAGGTATTTTGTGTAGGTTGTCAGAGAAAGTCTCTCTGAGAATGTAGCATTTTAGCAGAGATCTGAGAATTATGTGGAGGAGGGAGCCATTGAAATATCTGAGATTAGAGCATTCCACACAGAAAGAAGAGCAAGTGCAAAGACACAGTACAAATAACATATAGGAGATACAGCAAGAAGACCAATGTGTCCAGAGTGGTGAGTACAAGAATGAGAATGGAGGGGTTTGCAGTCAGAATGCCTAGAGCCAGACCATACTGAGTAGACTATGTTAAAAACTCTGGACTTCTCAATCAGAGAAAGACATGTATCATATGACCTCACTGATATGAGGAATTCTTAATCTCAGGAAACAAACTGAGGGTTGCTGGAGTGGAGGGTGGGGTGGGAGGGATGGGGTGACTGGGTGATAGACACTGGGGAGGG
>NW_027777741.1:0-291 GCF_054177405.1 Leptonychotes weddellii | reverse complement strand
CTACACACCAGCACACCCAGTTACCCCCACAACAGCCCACCGCACCCAGCATATGCTGCATTGTAACCACCTTGTGTGTCCGTTCTGCTCTCCTCCGTGTGATCGAACCCTTACAGGAGGCTCGTGGTGCTTTAGCGGTGTTTTGGAGTGGAATTGAGCACCTGTGCCCGATCCACCCCGTTTCCCCAGGATTCGCTCCGGGCGATCCTGAGTGTCTCGGGGTCGGAGGCTGTGGGGTCCTCGGTGGCCTGCAGACCAACACTTAGGGGAGCTAGATGGTGGCTTTATTGT
>NW_027777740.1:0-291 GCF_054177405.1 Leptonychotes weddellii | reverse complement strand
CAAATATGTGTTTCTTCTAAGATAAGGTTTCAAACTTCGAGGGCTTTTAGTTTATTCTACATTCTACTCTTAAATGATAAAAATGGGAATAAAGTAGAGGACAATATAAAATGCCATTGAAAGTTGAACAAATTAATAATTTTGTTAGAAATAGTTCTATAGAATGAAGACAAAACCTGTAGGCTCATGAAGCATGTTACAACATATGGTAGGACATTTTACCGTGTCATTAAAAATTGACCTGTTAGGGAAATCCAAATCAAAACCTCAATGAGATACCACCTCACACCA
>NW_027777739.1:0-291 GCF_054177405.1 Leptonychotes weddellii | reverse complement strand
CTTGGGAAAAAAACCAGACGGTATCACATGCACGAAACAAGGACAGATGTTTTGAAAAAGCACCACTCAGAGACTAAGAATAACGGCCTTTCGAGATTACAATAAAACAGCTGAAATGAAAGACTTGAAGTACTGGAAGGGAAATTGAGCAGATCTGCCACAAAATTGCCTTAAAAGACGAAGTTAAGGAATATGGGAGAAGAAAGACATGATAAAAGGGAGGGGAAGGGGACACAACAACGGAGAGACAAAATTCAAAAACTAGGGGTTGCAAAAGTAGAGGACAATACC
>NW_027777738.1:0-291 GCF_054177405.1 Leptonychotes weddellii | reverse complement strand
GGTTAGTGAACGGCGGGGCCACGATGCACGCGGAGTTCCCGAGGTGCGCGCGTCTGTTCCGGACTCCTTCTCCAAACTCTGCGCCCAGCCCAGGCTCGGGAGCCTCCCGCACGCCGGTCAGCAGAGCCCAGGCCTCCGGCCCCCGGGATCGAACGCCGGCCCCTCACACTCGGTGCGCTCGCTGCCCGGCTCGCTCATTTCCGAACGGTCCCTGTCTTTGCGGCTCCGGCTACTCTAACAGAAGACTGTCCGCTGGGTGGCTCAGACAACCAGCCTTTGTCCCCCCACCCC
>NW_027777737.1:0-291 GCF_054177405.1 Leptonychotes weddellii | reverse complement strand
TAGCCAATATATGGGGAAGCTGGGACTTGAATTTAGTAATTTGGTCCCAAACTCTCACTTTTATCTCTGTAAATTAGACTCTCAAGTAAAGACTCCAAGTAAAGACTCCCAATTTCCTGAGTTTAAGAATACATCTCTCATTCATTGCTGGTGGGAGTACTTTGGAAGACAGTTTGCAGTTTCTCATAAAACTAAACATATTCTTACAATATGATCTAGCAATCTCACTCCTTGGTATTTATCCAAATGAGCTGAAAACTTATGTCCATACAAAAACCTAATTTCCAAAAC
>NW_027777736.1:0-291 GCF_054177405.1 Leptonychotes weddellii | reverse complement strand
GGAAACTACAACTTTAAGAGTGCTGAAAAACAAAAATGTCAATCCAGAAATACATTATCGTTTGCCTTTTTCATTCTCATTCACAAACGTATATACAAGAATTTTCCAGAGCTAAGAGACCTGTTCTTTCACAACAGATATTTTTTCTTTTGGAAAAGTTATTTTTCACAAAAAAAGTTGTTCATGTTAAAAAAAAAAAAGTTAGCCACATTAACTTGTAATTGGTTTATTATTTTGTAAATAAACTGATAAACATTTCTTAAAGTTCTTAATTTTAGTTTCTAATAAGGT
>NW_027777735.1:0-291 GCF_054177405.1 Leptonychotes weddellii | reverse complement strand
CAGCTGCATAGCCAGATACAAGAATCTTCTTTGAATCAAATACAAGCACAGTCTTCAGATCAGTTACCTCTACAGTCTGAACTGAAAGAGTCTGAGCCTTCTGTTTCCCAAACAAATGAAAGCTACTTTCCTTTTGATGATGAGCTTACACAAGATAGTATTGTGGAAGAGCTGGTGCTTATGGAGCAGCAAATATCAACGAACAATTCTCATTCTTACAGTAACTGTTTGGGAATGACCCTTCAGAGTCAGTCAGTAACTCCAGGAGCTCCAATATCATCTCATGCCTCC
>NW_027777734.1:0-291 GCF_054177405.1 Leptonychotes weddellii | reverse complement strand
CAGAAAGCTAATGCATAACTACTGGGAAGGTAATTAAAGGGAAATCTACTTCCCAGCCTCAGGAGAGAGGAGACGTGGTGGTGCCAGTTGACGACAAGCATTCCAATAAACATACTTGGAATACGGCCATCTCGGGTTGAAGACCGATGCTCTAATCTGGACTGAGAGTGATTTTTCTAAAATGCACCAGAGTTGGTCTTACTCAAAATCCTTCCATAGGTTTTTTTTGCCTCCAGTAGTTTTTTTTTTTTTTTGCTTCCAGTATTTTTTTAATCATTTTAGCCTTGCAAA
>NW_027777733.1:0-291 GCF_054177405.1 Leptonychotes weddellii | reverse complement strand
TAGACAGTTTAACAATATTTATTCTTCCAATCCATGAGCATAGAATATTTTTCCATTTCTTTGTGTCCTCCTCAATTTCTTTCATAGGTGTTCGTAGTTTTTAGAGTACAGATCCTTTACCTCTTTGGTTAGGTTTACTCCTAGGTATCTTACGGTTTTTGGTGCAATTGTAAATGGGATCAATTCCTTAATTTCTCTTTCTTCTTTCTCACTGCTAGTGTATAGAAATGCAACTAATTTCTATGCATTGATTTTATATCCTGCCACGTTGCTGAATTCCTGTATGAGTTC
>NW_027777732.1:0-291 GCF_054177405.1 Leptonychotes weddellii | reverse complement strand
GACACAAAGGCCCAGCTGGTGAGGCCAGCCCGGTGGCTTCTCCACCGGGCTTGGGGCCACCGGCCAGGCCCCAGCTGCTGACTCCGGGCTCGCTGACTGCAGGAACGTTGGGTCAGGCGTGGCAGGCCCGGACGCAGGGCCTTCTTCCCCAGATAAACACAGGCCCTGGCACATGGCTGCAGCTCCCGGGCTGGCCTGGCACATCTGCAGCCCAACGCCACGGCCACCGGGGGGCCCGAAGTGTGATTCCTCGGGGAAGACCCCATGATGGGGTAGCGTGGCGAGGGGGCA
>NW_027777731.1:0-3628 GCF_054177405.1 Leptonychotes weddellii | reverse complement strand
TCCTTTCTGGCTTTGCCCAAGGTACCACCTGCCAAGGCCAGGGTTATTGGAACCCCAAAGACAACAGGGTCCACCTGACCCTTAAGGGTCATTGAGTCCCTTCTCCTACCTCTGGAATATTCTGCTTCTTAATCAGCCTTGAAAGAGAAGAGGAGCAATGAGTGTGGTGGATAGAAATCTTTTTAATTCCCAAACTTCCCCTAGAAAGGATTTTGCAGAGCAAAGCCCAGTGCAAGGAAGGGAGCCCCTGCCCCCTCCATCCCTACCACCTTTGCTTGTGTGTCTTTGGTGCGTGTGTGACCTTAGGGGGCTGGTGGGCTTGAGGCATGTCAACGAGTGTGGCTGTTCTGGGGGATGGGAAAGGGCCCGCTGAGCTGCTGCCTCCCTACACAAAAGGTTCCTGGTTTTGCAGGAGAGCCTGACATGCTGATTTACAAGTTGTACAAATAGAGCTCAGCAGTCCTGCAGCCTCCATTCCATGAAGAGCATCATTTACTTGTAAGAGAGTGGGTGACTGCTGCCTTGCCCATGGGCCCCTCAGAAAACGCTCAAGGGAAGGGCTCATGGAGGGGAAAGAGAGGGCTACTGTATCCTCTGTCCTGATACCGGGCAAGAGAAGGACACCACTGAGATAAGAGGGGCCTTCTTCTTGGCTCTTCTTCCATCCCCTTTTCTTTAGAAGTCTGTGGTCTGATGAAGCGGGGGAAATCGGAGGGGTAGACGAACCATGAGAGACGATGGACTCTGAAAAACAAACTGAGTGTTCTAGAGGGGAGGGGGGTGGGAGGATGGGTTAGCCTGGTGATGGGTATTGAGGAGGGCACATTCAGCATGGAGCACTGGGTGTTATGCACAAACAATGAATCATGGAACACTACATCTAAAACTAATGATGTAATGTATGGGGATTAACATAAGAATTAAAAAAAAAAAAAAAAGAAGAAGTCTGTGGTCTGTGCTAAATCCCCAGGCCTGTAATTTGTGGACGGACACACAGTAGGCCCTCAATAAAAGGCTCGCTGGCCTGTAGGCTGGGTGCCTCTGCCACACCGCAGGTTGTGGGTGTTTGTTGATTGGAACTGAGCTCAGTGAGCCGGGCATCATGACAACTGGGGTCTGTTTCTCTATTTCCGGCTCCATCCACACCTCCATCCACACCTGTCTGAGCTTTGGGAATCTAGACTGTCACTTGGGAGATATGCCTGTCCTGGGTGCCTATAGTAAAAAATTAGATGTGCTTTCTGTAGATAAAGTGTAATGTGCTGTCATTACCAGGGATTTTCATATGCATTCTCTCCTCTAACACTGTTAGGAAGTCCTTCCCAAGGTCTAACTTCCATCCTGTCTGCGGTTTAGTTAGGATCTATGTATTCCAGGAAATGTAAGCTAGTGCACCCGAAACTGAGCTGGCACAACTGGTCAAAAGGAATGTGGAGATAAAAATAAAGTGTGTCTTCTTTATAAAAAATAACTTCCTCCACTTTCCAAAGCTGTTCAGAGTAAAGTGTATAATTTGCTTGACTGCCCCGGCCCATCGGCTTATCACTGAGGGCCTAGCAACTCCCAGAGGGGAGGATTATGCAAATAGAAATCAGCTTTCAAGAAAGTGGGCTAATCCAATATTACAAAGAGGGCTGAGTCTGAAAGGAAAAGGGGAAGCAACTGAGATGCGTGAGTTAAAGAGATAGCGAGCAGGTTCCTGGCACAATGAGGAGCAAAGAAGCTGAATGGAGAGGGGGCCCTTGCCGGCCCCTGAGCCAGGGTTTCAGGAAAGGGGACCCGGTCTCTATTTCCCCGATACTCAGAGAAGGAAGGTGGGGGATTAGACTAGTGGACAGAGAAATTCTTTCTTAAATTATTTGTTGCTGGGATGGCCCCTTCTCAGAAATCTGGCCAAATGCCAACAGGTAGGTGTGGTATCAGGAGGCTTGAAGCTTTCCCATTGAGCTTTCCACATAAAAGCAGACTCAAATTCACCAGGTGGAGCAGACTGCGAATTTAGAAGGTCAGACCAAGGCCTTTCCCTCCCCGGTGGGAAATATCCAGAAGCCCAGGGCCACCCCCAAGATGATGTCTGAGCAAGGCTGCCCCTCAACGAAACATGGGACCCGACAGCACCATGGACAGCTCCCTTGGTGACCTAGAAGCCTGATTTAGGGATCAGCCCTTAAGCTTTCTTTTGGGAAACTGGAAGCCTATTGTACTGTAAGCCCTTGTGGCTCCAGCAGTGGAGGCAGACAATGAAACAGGCAATTCAGATTTGCTTTGATAAGTGCTATGATTTAAAGGAAGCAGAGAAGATCGTGGAAATACAGAGCATCCAACCCAGCTTTGGGAGTGGAGGAAAGACTGCCCAACTGAAGGATGAGTCAGACTAACCCCGGTAAGAGAGGAGGGTGAATATGTTCCAGGGAGGCCCAGAGGTAAAGGAGGGCATGGCTAATTTGGAGAGCTGAAAGAAGCTCCTTAGGGCTGGATGCCAGGTGGGAGGGTCTGGTTGGGGGCTGGTGGAAGATGAAGTGGGGAGGTGGGCAAGGGCAGGATTCTGTAGGGCTCTCTATGGCATGGAACAGAGCTGGATTCCATTCTGAGGCCAACAGCAGGCTGCTTCAGGGCTTTATGCAATGAAATGATACGATTAGATTTACATCTTGAA
The DNA here is from genome assembly GCF_054177405.1 of Leptonychotes weddellii. Lineage (NCBI taxonomy): Eukaryota > Metazoa > Chordata > Mammalia > Carnivora > Phocidae > Leptonychotes > Leptonychotes weddellii. The sequence goes on along the minus strand of NW_027777731.1, from coordinate 972 downwards.
AGTTCCCTCTAGCTGCATGGACGGGGGCCAGGCAAGCCCATACCACTGGGCAGGTCAGGAGGTGACAATCATTCTGACCAGGGTGATGGGGCAACAGACTTGCAGGTGGGGCCTCAGGATGGAAGCTAGTGGACACAAATGAGAGAGATTTAAGAAATGGAATTGGCAGGGCTCAGTGGGTGTGGGGAGTGAGGAGGAGGGTGCTTAAGGACAAGTATCAGGGTGTGTGAGCACAAATAAGAAGAGGGAGGCAGAAAAGGGAAACAGGGTAGAATCAAGAGGGAAGTACAGAGAGAGAGGGAGTGACTTAGAAGAGAGATGGACACAGTCACAGAAATGAGGGTCAGGAGCACAGGGAAAGGGGAAGACCATGAGAAAGTGTGGGGCATGATAGCATAATCAGGATTGGGGATTCAAGTCTTTATTCTGTCACCCGTGTGTCCTGTCAGGGTGTCTGCCCATAATCATAGGGCTTGCAGCAGGTCTACACAGAACTGTGGGCAATATTGGGCTTGACAATACTCTGCTTGGATACGTGAGAAAACCCCCATAAGCCCAGCAGGGGCACCAAGCTGGGTGGGCACTGAGCAGTTGGCCAGGGGACTAAGAGTGGGGTTTGGCTCTTGATTTCTCAGCCCCCTCCTCCAAGCCTCAGTTTTTTACTTGTAATATGAGTGGGGGCATACTTCAACCACTTTTCTACAGCAGAAAGGGCTAGAGACTGAAAGGTCAGTCTGGACAGATCCAGGCCTGTCATTTGTCCCGGGGTCAGTATATTTCACTTAGTGGATTCAGAGTATCTATCATTTGACAAAGCCTAAAGGGAGATGGCCTGTGAACTAACTTCTCCATTTTCTAGAAAATCCTAGTCTACAGAGCCAAGAGCCCAGTGTAAGGAAGACAAGGTTACTGGCTCAAAATATGTGCTGGATAGATGGGTGAGTGGGTGGGTGGATGGTTGGGTGGGTGGGT
>NW_027777730.1:0-291 GCF_054177405.1 Leptonychotes weddellii | reverse complement strand
AATAGCTTGGTGTATCGCCCCCAGCACTTAGTGCAGCAGTGGTGTGTGTTGTTAACGCACGTCAATGACGTTTTTGCATTCAGAGCAGGACTCTGTCTTTTTCTTTTTTTTTTTTAATTTTATTTTATTTGAGAGAGAGAGAGAGTGAAAGAGAGAGCACAAGAGGGGGTAGGGTCAGAGGGAGAAGCAGACTCCCCACGGAGCAGGGAGCCTGATGCGGCACTCGATCCCGGGACTCCGGGATCATGACCCAAGCCGAAGGCAGCCGCCCAACGAACTGAGCCACCCAGG
>NW_027777729.1:0-291 GCF_054177405.1 Leptonychotes weddellii | reverse complement strand
GGCTCAGTTGGTTAAGCAACTGCCTTCGGCTCAGGTCATGATCCTGGAGTCCCGGGATCGAGTCCCATATCGGGCTCCTTGCTCAGCAGGGGGTCTGCTTCTCCCTCTGATCCTCCCCCCTCTCATGCTCTCTCTCTCTGTCTCATTCTCTCTCTCAAATAAATAAATAAAATCTTTAAAAAAAAAAAAAAAAAAAAGAGGAATAAGGTCTTTCCCTTCCCGTCAAAGGAAAGACAGGAGAGAGAGAATCGTCCCCTTTGCATGTAGTTTCCATCTGTGCCTTCTCCACTT
>NW_027777728.1:0-291 GCF_054177405.1 Leptonychotes weddellii | reverse complement strand
AGAGAATTGCCAGGGATAAGGAAAATCATTTTGGAATGACAGAAGGGTCAATTCATCAAGAGGAACCAGTAATTCTGAATGTTTATGCATCTAATAAATTAGTTTCAAAATGAAGCTAAAACTAATAGAAGTAAATGCAATGATGTAAAAACTAACAGAACTTCAAGATGAACATCACAAATCCACAATGACAGTTGGGAATTTCAATATCACCCTATCAATTATCTATCAATAATTGATAAAACAAGTAAATGAAGCATCATTAAGGATATAGAAGATTTGAACAACACT
>NW_027777727.1:0-291 GCF_054177405.1 Leptonychotes weddellii | reverse complement strand
CCTTAGTCAGGATGTATATTTTTTTATATATTGCTGGATTCACTTGGGTACTATTTAGGATTTTGTATCTGTGGGTCACAAGTGATAGTTACTAGTTTATGAGTTTACACTTTTTATTAAATATTGAAAATATTTCCTTTAAGTATAGGAACAAGACAAGGATGCTTGCAATCATCACTTGTATTCAGCATACCAGAGGTCATAACTGTACAGAAAAGGTAAAAGGATTGGAAAGGAAGATACAAAACAGTCATTATTTGTATGTTGAAAACTCAACGGAGGCAACAAATT
>NW_027777726.1:0-291 GCF_054177405.1 Leptonychotes weddellii | reverse complement strand
CTGCTTCTCCCTCTCCCTGCCGCTCTGCCTACTTGTGCTCTCTATGTCTCTGTCAAATAAACAAATAAAATCTTTAAAAAAATAAAAAATAGTAGTAATAAATAGAAATGTGCGGGGCTTTACAATTTGCTTTTAAAAATACTATTAAGTTCAACATTTTCCTTGGTTTCAATTCAATTTTTTTCCTGTTAAGTACAAGTTAAATACTTTTGTTTGAAAAGTATTTACCTACTTTTAATGAGATTGATGATGTTTATGTCACTTAATACTTTTGCCCCAAATTTTCAAACA
>NW_027777725.1:0-291 GCF_054177405.1 Leptonychotes weddellii | reverse complement strand
CCTGGGTGGCTCAGTTGGTTAAGCGACTGCCTTCGGCGCAGGTCATGATCCTGGAGTCCCTGGATCGAGTCCCGCATCGGGCTCCCTGCTCGGCAGGGAGTCTGCTTCTCCCTCTGACCCTCCCCCCTCTCATGTGCTTGCTCTCTCTCATTCTCTCTCTCTCAAATAAATAAATAAAATCTTTAAAAAAAAAAAAAAAGAATAGAAATGTATTTCTCCAGCTGCCTGGCTGGCTCAGTCAGTAAGCGTCTGCCTTTGGCTCAGGTCATGACCTCAGGGTCCTGGGATCGA
>NW_027777724.1:0-291 GCF_054177405.1 Leptonychotes weddellii | reverse complement strand
ACAATTAGTGTTTTTCTTTCAGGTTAATAACATATAGACAACAACTATTAAAATATATAAAATCTGGTTGGGGATATTACATTATTTGAGGTTTTTTTAAAATTGTATTTGCTGTCACTGAGGAATAAACAGGGTCTTAAGGGAATGATGGCACCATGTGTGTAGATGGGTGTGAATAAAGCTGTTAGATACCATTTAACTAAGAATTGGGTTCCAGGAAGACAAGGGGTCAGGATGGAGAGGGCACTCGAGAGAACCTAGAAGATGAAAACTGTGTCAAGACAAAGTTCA
>NW_027777723.1:0-291 GCF_054177405.1 Leptonychotes weddellii | reverse complement strand
ATCTCCCATGGTTATTTGGTTCTATTGGACTCAGCTGAATAGTTTTCACTTGGTGTATCTCATGCAATTCAGCCAGGGGTCAGCTTGGGCTACAGCCATCTGAAAGCTCAACTGGGCTGGAATGTTCAAGTTGATCCATTCACATGACAGGCAGTTAATACTGTAGCTCAGCTGAGGCTGTCAACTGAAATATCTCCATGTGGCTTGGGAGTTCCACAGCATGGCAGCCAGTTTCTTTTTTTTTTTCCTTTTTTTTTTTTTATTCTTATGTTAATCCCCATACATTACATC
>NW_027777722.1:0-291 GCF_054177405.1 Leptonychotes weddellii | reverse complement strand
GATGTAATGAGCACTGGGTGTTACACGCAACTGATGAATCACTAAATTCTACCTCTGAAACAAACCCTCCAAAAAATTAAGAAAAAAAAAAAAAAGAAAGAAAAGAAGTGACACTTGCTTGGGCCAGAAAGTGGAGTCGCCATTCTCAAAACTCTGGTGGACATTTGCTGCCCATGAAACTGCTCCCTGTGTTTGAATTCTTTTCTCCACCTTCAGACTTTACCTTTTCCAACATCTCTGCATCCTTCTCCCCCTATCCTAAACCCTTTTTCGTGGGAGTAGTGCTTCAAA
>NW_027777721.1:0-291 GCF_054177405.1 Leptonychotes weddellii | reverse complement strand
TTAGCCCTAGACTGTGACTGCTCTGCACCCACCTAACAAATCAAATGGATCAGTGTGGTTCCAAATAGCTTGTGTGTATCCCAGAAAAAAGTTCAAGAAGATTTACAGGAATACAAAAATATTCTTACAAGGTAAAATTTAAACATCTGGCATCCAATCAAAAGTTACTAAGCATGAGGGGCACCTGGGTGGCTCAGTCGGTTAAGTGTCTGACTTCGGCTCTGGTCATGATCTCAGGGTCCTCCTGGGTTTGAGCCCTATATTGGGGCTCCCCACTCAGTGGGGAGTCTG
>NW_027777720.1:0-3628 GCF_054177405.1 Leptonychotes weddellii | reverse complement strand
CCTGGGTGGCTCAGTTGGTTAAGCGACTGCCTTCGGCTCAGGTCATGATCCTGGAGTCCCGGGATCGAGTCCCGCATCGGGCTCCCTGCTCGGCAGGGAGTCTGCTTCTCCCTCTGACCCTCCTCCCTCTCACGCTCTCTGTTTCTCATTGTCTCTCTCTCAAATAAATAAATAAAATCTTTAAAAAAAAAAAAAAAAAGAAGATGAAATGTAATCGAGTTACCCAGTGTGTTGTTGTGAGGGTCTATTCACATGTGTGCTAAATAAATAATTCAGTTTTCTTCCCTTCCCCTTGTCCCCTGTACAGTTTAAAATGTTTTAAGGAGTTCTGGTATAAAAACAGAGAACAAGTAAAAAAGTTTTTCTTCACTCTGAAAAGTTGCAAGGGATACTAGGAGTTTCTATTCAGTGTGTTGGAATTAAAAATGTCACAAATATAGGGAATGATGTGGATTCAGCTTTCTCCTCAAGCTGCTTTGGACCCAGAAGGATGGAACATCTGCAAACAAACACCTGCTTGTTCTTGTAATTGCAGGGGAAAGTAGCTAATCTAAATTCCTACCATGAGAACTCTAGGATGTGCAGGAATATTTTTTTCCATGATGAGAAAGAGAAGGTTTAAAAAAAAATGGAGATACTTGCATGACAGGCTGATTGGTAGATGTGTAATCAGGCCCTTTGAAACCTGGATTAAGACTGTTAATGTTAGGAGACCAAAATTAATGCCTGTGTGAGGGTGGAAAAAATTTTCCCTTCTTCCCTTCTAGGTTCTTTGGCTGGTTTAATAATGAAACTGATACAAGACAGATTAACAGGAGAAAAACAAACAAATTTTGTAGCCTAGGAGCCCCTTCAAACCATGACAGTGGTAGCGGTCTGGGAATACAGAAGGGAGCAAGACCTTTTGAGAGGACATGTTTGGAAAACAGAAGTTGCCCTGTTATACAAGATTATCTCTGGCAATAGCTCTCCTCCTGGTGAAGGCCCTTTTTCCAATGTAAATTGAAGAGTTGAGTGGGAAGTAAAGAATTTTTCCTGAATCTGCTAGGCTTTGATTGCCTTTAGCTCAAAATAATGCTCAAGCCAAAATGACATATTTTGGGGTAACAAATTCTGCTCCCCATCACCTGCCTCTGGGATGAGTGCCAGGATGTGCAGAGATACCCTGCTGAGAACACAGCAGTATAGCCTAGCACAGAGCCAGAGGGGAATGTTTAGTGTAAAAGGAGGAGGTCCAGGAATCTTGGACCTAAATTTCTCAAGACAGGAGACTAAAAATACCAGCAGGGCATGTTCCTGTCCCAGAACCTAACAAGGAGACACAAAATTGGTGTGAAATGAAACTTTTCCCATCCATTCCAGAAAAGGAAAACAGAATCAGTAGCAGCTACCAAAGGAAAGTCCCCATCGGGCAAGCAAAGAGCGACCCCAGGGGTGCTGGGAGCACCTCAGTGGCACCTCGTGTGACCAACCTGGGAAGAGAAGAACTTCAGGAGACTTGGATTTCCACTCATTGTACTGGCTGTCCAAGGGAAGCTGCAGTTAGGTTCCTCATTTAGGGAGCACAAGAAATGTAGAAAAATGTAGAAATGTAGAAAAACACAAAACTGAACAAATCATCCATAAGGTGTACTGCCCCCCAGCCATTATGTCTAGACACGACGGGGTTCACACTGACTAATCTTGGGAGTGTGTGTGCTGGGGGAGGTGGAGCTCAGAGGCTTTTCCCTGCAGTTCTTGCTATGGTGTCCTGTCATGCACTGTTTGTGTGTGTCTCTCTCTTGCCAGATTGTGAACTATTCGGGAGAAAGAAGCAAACATTATTTTTGTGCCTCTAGAACTTAACTGAGAACCTAGACTGATGGTTGATTAACAAATCTTGGTGAGGGGCACCTGGGGCGCAGTCAGTTAAGCGAATGACTCTTGGTTTCCGCTCAGGTTGTGATCTCAAGGTCATGAGATCGAGCCCTGCGTCAGTCAGTCTCTGTGCTCCTCGTCGAGTCTGCGTGAGATTCTCTGCCTCTGCCCCTCCCACCACTTGCATTCTCTCTCTCTCAAATAAATAAAACCTTTAAACAAACAAACAAAATCTTGAATGAATCAATGAGTGAATAGATGAGGACATGCTTTGGTTCTGTTTGCCTCCGAAGCCTAACTCCACATACAGATTTGGTTACCAACTCGGGTCCTTGGGCTCTCCAAGCAAAGAAATTAACTGGGGCCAAACAGGAATTCCAGGGGCGCCTGGGTGGCTCAGTTGGTTAAGCGACTGCCTTCAGCTCAGGTCATGATCCTGGAGTCCCGGGATCGAGTCCTGCATCGGGCTCCCTGCTCAGCAGGGAGTCTGCTTCTCCCTCTCCCGCTCCCCCCTCTTGTGCTCTTTCTCTCTCTCACTCTCTCTCTCAAATAAATAAATAAAATCTTTAAAAAAAAACCAAAAAAACCCCAAAAAAACCCCAGGAATTCCAGGCAAGACTTTTACTGGGGCTTATGCTCCTGAGCAAGGGAGATAGCACAAAGGAAAGGGTCCTTCAGGCTGACTCCCCAAACAAAGGCCAGGGAAAGTTTTAAAAGAGGCTAAGGCAAGAAAGGAGTGACTTCTAAGGATGCAGGGGCAGGAAGAGACACACAAAGTTGTGTGTGCAGATGCAGTAGATAGCACAAGCTCACATGCATGGCATGTCTCCTTAGCATGTTAAATCTCCACCCAGGGCATGATTTTTCATATTATAAGAGGGGGGAAGGTCAGTGCTGGGGTACCCCTTGGCACAGACTAGTTTGGTCAGGTCTTAGTGTCTTTGTAGTCAAGTTCCTCCTTTGGTAAGCAGTCTGCTTCTGCATTCCTGCAAGATAGGCTACTCCAGAGGCATAGGGTTTCTGCTATCAAGGAATGCTGGGTTTCACAGTCAGGGTTGAAGGGACCCAAGTCCAGTCCCTGCTGTATCTCACTTCTAAAAAGTATTTCTGTAAAAGCTGAGAAAGTTTACCACTAGCACAGTCTCTTACATTTTAAAGGTGCAGGGTTGAGAACAATTGCTTATCGAAAAGATGGATTCATGATTGACAGGTCCCTTCAGTGGGCAGGAGACAAAGACTTTTTTGACGTGTGTCTCCAGATGCTCTCTGAAGACAGCCCAACTTCCCATGGCTCTGACAGGGGACCAAAGCACCACTCACCTCTACTTAAACACTTTTATACCATAGTTCATGTGATTTTCAGGCTCTAGGAATGGGGGTGCCAAAGGGAGCTGTGGCAGAATGCATGTATGTGGACCCTGCCTATCTATATGAAGTTCAGTACAGATTAAGCAGGTTAGCAGTGTGTTTTTATTTGGTTTTTGTTTACTTTGCTTTATCATAAGCTTGTTATCAGCATCATTATCATCCTCATCATCATTGTCATCACCCCACCAAAATACCTGTGAGGGCAGGTTAGGCTTCAAACAAACAAACCACAAATTCAGGCAAGCCCTAAGTGTATTCAAGAACAGACAGATGGTAGAGGTAATTTACACTCTTAAACCCAATCTCTGTGAGGATGGACCTCAGATGGAGAGCTCAGGAGAGGTATCTTTTCGTGATGAACATCTTTGTCTTTCATGAGGAACTCGGACACAACTTAACCCTA
>NW_027777719.1:0-291 GCF_054177405.1 Leptonychotes weddellii | reverse complement strand
CCACCCAGCACGAGAAGTACTTGGTCCTATCACTCAGCACGAGAAATACTTGGTCCTCTATCACCCAGCACGAGAAGTACTTGGTCCTCTGACACCCAGCATCGGAAGTACTTGCCCCTCCGCCACCCAGCACGAGAAGTACTTGGTCCTCTATCAACCAGCACGAGAAGTACTTGGTCCTCTGACACCCAGCACGGGAAGTACTTGGCCCTCCGCCACCCAGCACGAGAAGTACTTGGTCCTCTATCACCCAGCACGAGAAGTACTTGGTCCTCTGACACCCAGCACGGG
>NW_027777718.1:0-291 GCF_054177405.1 Leptonychotes weddellii | reverse complement strand
GCTTCGTGAGCAGCTGGGGACACGTGAAGGTGCAGCGAGCAGGGACGGGTTCTCTGATGCCGGGAAACCAGGCTCCTCTGCATCGAGGTTCACCCACTGGAACTCAACACGCCAAACCCCGTCAGCGTCGCCGGGGCTCCTTCTGTCAGACGCTGGGACGCTCCAGGGGAAGGAGGAGCCAGACCACAGGCTGTAAACATGGGATCTGGTCCCTGATACCCTGTCCCCACAGCACCACTCTGGCCCGTCACACGGGCCACATTCGCCCAGGACTGGCCGGGCACTGGTGGG
>NW_027777717.1:0-291 GCF_054177405.1 Leptonychotes weddellii | reverse complement strand
TTTTTGTTTTGTTACCTGTACCTTTTTCAAAATCAGAATATTTCTGTTTTGAACTGCTTTGAGAGCTTTCTTTATATCTGTATATATTAACAATTTACAAGTCACGGTTGGAAGAGTTGTGAGAATTTTCAAGTTTTAATCTAGCTGTTTCTGGCCTTACACTGTGACTGTTTACAAACCTAGCACCCTTTGCCGCCACTGAACCCCAAAATAGCCACAGCTGATTCACGGGGTCTCTATAGCTCCTGCTTTGTTGACCCTGGGGACAAACCAGGTCCACTCAAGAATCTG
>NW_027777716.1:0-291 GCF_054177405.1 Leptonychotes weddellii | reverse complement strand
GCAGGAGTTTTGTGACCTTGGGTCACTGTTACCCTGCCTCTTGGGACTTTCTAGTCAGGCTAGAGGTGCTGGCCTTCTCTTCTCTCTGATAAGTATGGTACTACTTGAGCCTACCTACTCCATGGGTTTCTGCTTAGGGGAGCTCTGGGGAACAGTATTTATCTGATAGTCTCAGGCAGTGCAGCAACAGGATTTAGGGAAGTGAGTGTGTATAGATTTACTTGGGTCCCAAGGATCTCTTTCACTTTTAGGTTTTGAGATATGTTGCATAAACTGGGGAAAACTGTTACA
>NW_027777715.1:0-291 GCF_054177405.1 Leptonychotes weddellii | reverse complement strand
CTGTCTCGGTGAGCGTTCCACTGGAAAATGGGGATTTCGCTGCTGTTGGGTGGGGGGAGGGCCGTATTTGTGCATTAGATCCTATTGGCTGCTCGCATTGCTGGGGTTCCTGCGTCCTGGTGACTTTCTGTCTAGTTCTCCCCATTGCTGAGAAGCCATCGCTGTGAGTTAGTCTGTCCTTCCGCCTCGATCAGCCTTGGCTTCCTGCGCTGAGGCTGTGGTTTGGCGGGGGCACGTCCAGGGGGCTTCTGTCTTCCCTGGGGTCTCAGTCCCAGGGGACCGAGCCTTTAC
>NW_027777714.1:0-291 GCF_054177405.1 Leptonychotes weddellii | reverse complement strand
TTTGTTTCCTATAAAATTAAGAGTCTGTTTTTTTGGTTTGTCTCTTCTTCTTCCTTTGTTCATTTGTTTTGTTTCCTAAATTCCACATATGAGTAAAATCATATGGTATTTGCCTTTCTCTGCCTGACTTTTTTTAGCTTCGCATTATACTTCCTAGATCCATCTCTGTTGTTGCAAATGGCAAAATTTCATTCTTTTTATGGCTAGGTAATATTCCATTGTATTCATATACCACTTCTTTATCCATTCATCTATTGATGAATCCTTGGACTGTTTCCATAATTTGGCTAT
>NW_027777713.1:0-291 GCF_054177405.1 Leptonychotes weddellii | reverse complement strand
ATGACTTTTTAGTTATCTATAAAATAAATATGGGGTTCAAATTAGATAATCGTGACAATTTCTTCTAACAATAAAATTCTACAGTTCTGTAAGTCTGTAGGGCCCCAACCCATCTCTAGCATTAAATATCTTCTATGCGTTTTCAGTTTTTTTAATTTTATATACAAGATATAGACAGAAGAAGACCCTACAGTTATAGGGCAAAAGGGGTAATGAGGTCTGAGCAATTATGGACACCCATATGAACCTTGTTTCATAAGTGTTCATATACCATCTGCTTACATCTATATT
>NW_027777712.1:0-291 GCF_054177405.1 Leptonychotes weddellii | reverse complement strand
GCTCACAGCCTGCTTAACCTTGACAGAAACACTAAGATGTGTGTACCCTTTTACCTGAGGTAGTGAAAAGCTTTTGCTCCCATGTGGCCTCTTTCAACCCCTCCACACCTATGGGAGAGGTATAGCACTCCCAATTTACAGATGAGGAGACAGAGGCTCAGGAAGATGAAATCATCTGCTGGGTCGGAAGGGAGAGACCCAGGCCTCCAACCCAGGTACCTTTCTGAGACATGCTTCTCTAGGAAGTTCTGCACCACAGAGGCCCTCCTCGAATCGGTGCAAGGCAGGCCC
>NW_027777711.1:0-291 GCF_054177405.1 Leptonychotes weddellii | reverse complement strand
GGGCACTTCGGATTCCCCACCCAGGCCTGGCCCTCCTTGCTGGCAGGTGGCCGGGGCCCCGTTTTTGTCATACATTACATGTAGATGGCAACGGGAGAACCCACCGATTCAGTGGTGCCCGGCAAGCGCTTGGCGCACAGTAGCTGTGATCTGAGGACTTTAAATCAGGTCATCAGGTTGTCCTGACAAGTGGGGAGCCAGGCGCTACTATTCATGGTTTACTTTGGGGAAACTGAGGCTCAGGGAGGTACTAGCAAGGGGCAGGCCTGCCTGGCCCGAGCCCGGGCTTGT
>NW_027777710.1:0-291 GCF_054177405.1 Leptonychotes weddellii | reverse complement strand
GATTTTCTTTGTTCTTTAACAGAAAGTTCTTCCCAAAAACATAGCTTGCCTTCAGAGGCAAAACTGACATTAACATTTAGGGCAGTTAAATATACTGTATCTGTCAAATATTACCTTAGCACAGAACATTTCACTCAAAGTATTTTAGGAAAAGTTTTCAATTAGCAATAATCGCACCTCGGATAAACCTCATTGGTTACGATACTGCCACTGCACAAAGCTCAAAGTATTTTAAAAATGGAATATTATGCAGCCATCAAAAGGAATGAGATCTTGCCATTTGCAACGACG
>NW_027777709.1:0-3628 GCF_054177405.1 Leptonychotes weddellii | reverse complement strand
CCCCCACCACTCCAGGAACCCTCAGTTTGTTTCCTGAGATTAAGAATTCCTCATATCAGTGAGGTCATATGATACATGTCTTTCTCTGATTGACTTATTTCGCTCAGCATAATACCCTCCAGTTCCATCCATGTCGTTGCAAATGGCAATATTTCATTCCTTTTGATGGCTGCATAATATTCCATTGTATATATATATCCCCCTTTTTTATCCATTCATCTGTCAATGGACATCTTGGCTCTTTCCATAGTTTGGCTATTGTGGACATTGCTGCTATAAACATCGGGGTGCACGTACCCCTTCGGATCCTTACATTTGTATCTTTGGGGTAAATACCCAGTAGTCCTCTAGCTCCCTCTTATAAGGACACTTGTGACTGCATTTAGAGCCCACCCTGAAAATCCAGGATAATCACCACCTGTCAAGATGCTTAATTTTTTTTTTTTAGAGCCACAAGATCTCACATTTATTACTGAACCAACCTATCGGTGCAGAGGCATAGTCACAGAGAAAAATCATTTCCATGATAAGACAAGTCTATGGCCAGGTAGGAAGGATGTTTACAGAATGATAGAACACATGATCTTCACGCAGCTTCATTAAATACGTGTGCCAATTAAGTGTGTCATCTCATGATGTGTGACGCCTTATAGACTCCGGTTGGTTCTTCTCCAGTGCCTCCTCTTGGGAGTTGTACCTGATTTTATTACCAGTTTTCATCCGAATCTACTGGGGAATGGGACGATTCTGCTTTTGTTTCTTGGCCAGGAATCGCTTGACTCTGAAAGTCTTGTGAGAAGACATGGCGAGAAGCAGTCAGTCACGCAGAGCAGGATGGCGGCGAAAAAGAGCAAGATGCTTAACTTAATCACATTTCCAAAGACCCTGTTTTTATATTAGGCAGGATTTACAGGATTTATATAAGATCAGGGATTAGAATTGATATCTTGGGGGGGGATTTTTTTTTTTTCAGTTTTCTACAGTCTGCCATTAGTCTGTCACACACACAAAATACATTCATCCCATCCCAACATCTCCAAAAGTCTTAATCCATTGTAATATCAACTCAAGCCCAAAATCTCATCTAAATATAATCACATTGCCTTTTCCTCTTCTGTCCATGTCAAGTCTCCTTCTTCCTCCCTCTTATATGGAGGCATGGGATTGAACTTGGGGCCCACCCTGATAATCCAGGATAATATCCACACACCACAACATCTCCAAAAGTCTTAACCCATTGTAATATCAACTCAAGCCCAAAATCTCATCTAAATAAAATCTCATCTAAATATAATCAGCTCAAAACCCCAAATCTCATCATCTAAACCAGGTTTGGGAAGACTCTGGATATGATCCATCCTGGGGAAAAAATTCCTCTCCATCTCTGGAACTATGAAACTAGTAACAAGTTATCTGTTCCCCAAATACAATGGTGGGATAGGCATAGTGTAATAGTTAGAGACATTCCCACTCCAGAAGGGAGAAAATGGAAGAGAGAAAGGGGTCATGGTCCCAAGTAATTTTAAAATCCAGCAGGACAAATTCCTCTACTTTTCAAGGTCTGGGACTAATCCCCTGTCACCCAACAGTTCCAGCCTCCGCATCTGTGGTTCTGACTTCCAGGTCCAAGGCTCTGCCCTCTGGGCCTGAGGCTATTCCCTTTTGTCATGCTTCCTTTTTCTTAACAGTTGGCACATGTTTGAAGTTGAGTCGTTTTATAAGCCTATTTCCTGCCCCTAGAATGGTGGGAGTCCAACAGCCTTCTTTCATTCCATTCTGTCTCTGTCCCTTTCCGTTCAAGATGGCAGTGTTTCTGCTGGTATATATAACTCTGGAAAGCCTTGTGGGTCTCCTGTGTATGTCACAGAGATTGACATCATTAAACAAGAGAGTTCTCCACAGATCTTTCCTGGATAATTCTACCTCTATCACTGGCTTCTGCTGAGATGGTTGAGTGGATCCATGAGTCACACACCTAATATCCTCAACACTAGCAAAAGGCTGTTCAACCACACCCATGGCCTTCTCTCCAGAGTACATTTTTTTCTAACAGTAAATCGCCTAATTTTAGTATATTTCACAATCTGGATAGGCTGCAAATTTCCCCCATCATCATGTGTTGGTTCCTTTTGGTGTAACAGTTCTTTTCCCAGTATATCTTTGTCCTCTCCCATTTTACGCTAATCAGCAAGAAGAAACGAGGGCACATCTTTAACATTTTGCTAGGAAATGACCTCAGCTAAAAGCCAAGTTCATCACATATAAGTGCTTCTATTGTGTTTCTCAAAATTCTTCCAGCATCTACCCATTACCCAATTCCAAAACCATCTCCACATTTTTAGGTGTTTGTTACAGCAGCACACCACAGTTGGTTCCAAAATTTGTGTTAGTTTGCCATGGTAACTGTAACAAATTACCACAATCTAGATGGCTTTAAGCAACAGAAACTTACTTCATACCATACTGGATGCCAAAAGTCCAAAATTACTATCACTGTGCCCAAATCAAGATGTGGGTAGGTCTGGGACGCCTGGGTGGCTCAGTCAGTTAAACATCTGCCTTCTGCTCAGGTCATGATCTCAGGGACCTGGGATTGAGCCCCATGTTGTTGGGTTCCCTGCTCAGTGGGGAGTCTGCGTCCCTCTCCTTCTGCCCCTCACCCCACTCATGCTCTCTCTCTCTCAAATAAATAAATAGAATCTTAAAAAAAAAAAAGATGTTCATAGGTCCATGTTCCCTCTGGAGGCTCTAGGGGAGACTCTATTCCTTGCTTATCCCAGCTTCGGGCGGCTCCTGGCATTCCTTAGCGTCACTCCAATTTCTGCTTCCATTGTCACATTGCCTTTTCCTCTTCTGTCCATGTCAAATCTCCTTCTTCCTCCCTCTTATATGGAGGCATGTGACTGAACTTGGGGCCCACCCTGATAATCCAGGATAATATCCACACACCACAAGATCCTTAACTTAATCACAGCTGCAAGCATCCTGTATTCACATAAGGTAACGTCTATAGGTTTCCAGGATTGGGATCTGATATCTTTGGGGGGCCATTTTCCGCCCTATCATAGTTGTGTCCTTATGATGGAACATTAAACAGCAGTAACAATGAATGAATATTTATACGTCACTTATTTCTCTCCCTACTCCAATGTAAGCTCCATGAGGGCAGGGCCTTGTTTCACTCATTACTGTATACTCAGTCCCTGGAAGGGTGACCACCAGGTAATAAATATTTGCTGAATGAACTACTAAAATGGATATTTATATGAAGAATAATATAGGTAAGTAGAACATTTTATGGTATAACATCAAGTGAAAAAAATAGTATATAAATGTTTCATTTATTTATTTATTTTAAAGATTTTATTTATTTATTTGGCAGAGAGAGAGCAGGAGAGCACAAGCAGTGGGAGCGGCAGAGGGAGAGGGAGAAGCAGGCCCCCTGTCAAGTAGGGAGCCCGATGCGGGGCTCGAGCCCAGGACCCTGGGATCATGACCTGAGCCGAAGGCAGTCGCTTAGCCAACTGAGTCACCCAGGCACCCCTATATAAATGTTTTAATATCAAATCATTGTGGGGGTACCTAGGTGGCTCATTCGGTTAAGCACCTAACTCTTTTTTTTTTTTTT
>NW_027777708.1:0-291 GCF_054177405.1 Leptonychotes weddellii | reverse complement strand
GAGAGACAGGAGGTGGGATGGAAGTAGCAAGGGCTGGAACAGAAGGGACCGGTGAAGGCGGCACGAAGGGCAAGGGTGCGGAAGGCCTCACGGGAGGGAGGGACGGCTGAGGGGTGGAGTACGCGTGTGGCGGCAAGGACTGTATGGACGACACATTTGGAGAAGAGAAAGAACTGGTTGCAGCTAGAAGATGGGGAGGGAAAAAACCCACAAAATTGGAAATGCTTTTCACTTAGTTTTCAAAGTATCTCATTACTTTTTTATTGCAAAATTTAAAAATTTAACAGACCA
>NW_027777707.1:0-291 GCF_054177405.1 Leptonychotes weddellii | reverse complement strand
TAATACTCAATTTGTTTTTGGCCAACTTCTAAGTATATTCGAGACACCCGGATAGCGAATCTATTTTCTCCATGATGAGCTTTCTGGGGACAGTGGGGTGTTCAAGCTGACGAGGGCGGCCAGGGTCAAGTACACGCCACAGCTTGAAGACTTTCGTGGGGAAAAGGGAATGTAAAATATCCTGTTCATATGTTTTTAGGTTGATTCCATGTTGAAGTGATAAAATTTCAGATATATTGGATTAAAAAAATGTATTATTAAAGTGGATTCCACTTACAGGGAGCTGATACT
>NW_027777706.1:0-291 GCF_054177405.1 Leptonychotes weddellii | reverse complement strand
TTGTAGGTGTTCAGAATGGTTTGATCCCTATCCAGCTGAATTCCTGAGAGGAGAAGAAATCCAGGTCTCCTACTCCTCCGCCATCTTGCTCCGCCCCTCTCTAGAAACTTTTCAAGTGTCCCTTTTATTTTTTTTATTTTTATTTTTAAAAGATTTTATTTATTTATTTGTCAGAGAGAGCACACAAGCAGGGGGAATGGCAGGCAGAGGGAGAAGCAGGCTCCCCACTAAGCAAGGATCCTGATGCGGGACTTGATCCCAGGACTCTGGGATCATGACCTGAGCCAAAGG
>NW_027777705.1:0-291 GCF_054177405.1 Leptonychotes weddellii | reverse complement strand
GCATCCTGGGCCTGTCTGCGCCCACACACCAGGCCCACTTCTTTCTCTTTTCCTCATGGATGGGTTCTCTTCACCTGATGAGATGTCCTCCTCCCCCTCCTCTTCTCCCTCCCCATCCCTGTGTCCCATTAAGCCAATGTTGAAGGGCTACTTCAACATCTACTTCAAGCCAGACTGCCCTGGAGGCTCTAGTCCCTTCTCTGTTCTCTGCATCAGTAAGAACCACCAAGGAAACCACTAGTTTGTCTTCTAGTTGGTTTATATACTTCTCCATACCCCAACTAGATCACA
>NW_027777704.1:0-291 GCF_054177405.1 Leptonychotes weddellii | reverse complement strand
AGCACTTTCTAGCTATTCTACCCTTGTTGGGTAGTTGTTTCCTGACTCCTTCCTTCATCTTCAAATAAACTCAACTCTCATCTGTTAAATTTGAGAAGATATTTTTGAACAAATTTTGTGTTTCAGTTTTTTGGGGAATGCAAATTATTTTTTTTAAATAATAGTGCATTTTGGTTTACACTTTATTTTAATTTAATTTAATTTTATTATGTTAGTCACCATACATCATTAGTTTTTGATGTAGTGATCCACGATTCATTGTTTTCATATAACACCCAGTGCTCCATGCAG
>NW_027777703.1:0-291 GCF_054177405.1 Leptonychotes weddellii | reverse complement strand
TTCAGAGTCCATCGTCTCTCATGGTTCATCTCCCCTCCGATTTCCCCCCCTTCATTCTTCCCCTCCTGCTATCTTCTTCTTCTTCTTTTTTAAACATATAATGTATTATTTGCTTCAGAGGTACAGATCTGTGATTCAACAGTCTTGCATAAAATCTTTTCAAGGTAATGAACATGTTCTGGAATTAGATAGTGGTGATGGTTGCACCACATTATGAGTACAATAGAAACTACTGCAGTGTATATTATAAAATGGTCAAGATGGTAACTTTTATGTGAATTTTACCTCAAT
>NW_027777702.1:0-291 GCF_054177405.1 Leptonychotes weddellii | reverse complement strand
CAGTGAGTCTCTGTTCATTGTGAACATATTCTTAGGTAGGGGCATATTAATTAACAAAAATGGTGGAGTAGTACTTTTACTCATTTTTCTAGTGGGAAAAAAAGACCATATGCTTAGGAATACATCTTAGGAAAGGACACTAATTGCTTTAGGCAAAAATTTAATAAATAAAAAGTTGGCCAATAAAGACTTAATGCGATGAGATTTAAACTGATTAAAAATTATGGCATTCCAGTTTTTATAAAATAAATATTGTAGATAACTCCTACATTAAATACTATTCTAGAAGAC
>NW_027777701.1:0-291 GCF_054177405.1 Leptonychotes weddellii | reverse complement strand
GCAAGCATCCCCTCCCCAGTTTATGTTCCATCTCCCCACAAGCAGGGGTGTGTGTGAGGAGGGGCTCTTTCCCACACTGCCCCCTCCCCTCACAGTGTCCCATGGTCTGTTGGTTTGGGGCACCCTCATGGAGTGGGTTCTGGAGGCTGAGCCGAGACTGGGACAGATGACTTCCCTCTTGCTGGAAGGTCAACGACCCATGTCAGGTGTGTCCGTGGCGTGGGCCCCTGTGGCAATGCAGCCGCGTGGTCGGGGCCACAGCTCCGGGAGCCCCCCCTCCATTTTCCTCTG
>NW_027777700.1:0-291 GCF_054177405.1 Leptonychotes weddellii | reverse complement strand
CGGGATCATGACCTGAGCCGAAGGCAGACGCTTAACCATCTGAGCCACCCAGGCGCCCCTGGATGAGTTTTAATTTCTTCCTTTCATAGTCTTTTTTTTTTTTTTTCTGAGAGAGCAAAAGCATTCATGTACGTTGTGGGGGTGGGGGGTGAGGGCAGAGGGAGGGAGAGAATCTTAAGTAGGCTCCAGGTCCAGCACAGAGCCCAACGTGGGGCTCCATCTCAGGATCCTGAGATCATGATCTGAGCCAAAATCAAGGGTTGGACGGTTAACCAACTGAGCCACCCAGCT
>NW_027777699.1:0-291 GCF_054177405.1 Leptonychotes weddellii | reverse complement strand
GGCGCCACCATACCTCCCCTAGGGGGAACTGGATCAGTGGCAGCCTGCGGGAATTCTCTGAGCCTTGCGTCCCCGAGCCCAACACAGTGCCAGGCACATAGACGCGGTCAGTAAAAACTTGCAAGCGGATGAATGACTGAATGAATGAATGGTAGTGGAGGGCAGGCCAAGGGAGGGAATTCCATCTTGTGCACCCACATCCCCATTTTCTGCCCTTGTCCCACTCCAGGAACCTGCTATTTCCCCCGCCTGTCCTCAAAGGCCACCTGGCTACCTCCAGAGCCTTATTCC
>NW_027777698.1:0-3628 GCF_054177405.1 Leptonychotes weddellii | reverse complement strand
AGGGGAAGAATGAAGCGGGGGAAATCGGAGGGGTAGACGAACCATGAGAGACGATGGACTCTGAAAAACAAACAGGGTTCTAGAGGGGAGGGGGGTGGGAGGATGGGTTAGCCTGGTGGTGGGTATTGAGGAGGGCACATTCTGCATGGAGCACTGGGTGTTATGCACAAACAATGAATCATGGAACACTTTATCTAAACTAATGATATAATGTATGGGGATTAACATAAGAATAAAAAAAAATAACACAAACATTATTTGACTGCTTTCCTGAGAGATGAAACAAACAAACAAAATACAAAAAAGAAAAAAGAAAAATAAAACAACATGATAAAACAGCCCACACTAATTTCTTCTTCTTGAGTGAGAGTACTCATAAATAAGAACTCTAACAAAAAAAATAGAGCATGCATAGTTTTAAACTTGAAGCAGTTCTTCTGTGGTTGATCTCTAATAGTTTATTGTCTTAGGTCACCAAAATAGTCTTCCACAGTCTCTCTTTTATGTTGCTGAGAAGAATTATGACCGGCATACTGTTTGAATTCTCAAAGTAATTATGGTCAATATAATTATTTCCTTTTTAGTTTTCCCATCAAATATAATTGCAGCTTGTAGTCTTTTCATTTAACCCAAAATGTATTACAAATATTGAAGCTTATAATTCTAATGCCACACTTGTTACGTTTCTTTCACACCACAGAAAACTTGGGCACTACAGTAAACACTTCTTGATGCCCAGTATCCAACATTGATTAATATATTTGTTGAATGGAATATGGAATTGAATAGTGAAAGAAGAAAACTTGATAGACTTACAATTCTTTTTTCTTTTTATAACAGTTAGCTGTATGTTTGGGGGAAGTTAGTTTCAATCGTATTTAATTTAGTAATTAATAATAAGCACCTCCAGAGTAGACAGGACTTTCTGTGCAATATAGAAGATGGTAGATATGTTTGAGACACAGCTTTATATTTAAGTAGCTTTCAGACTAATTGGTAAAAAGAACTATATGTATAAAATGAGGGCTAGACTTGATACAGACTGTAAAGTTAATAGAAACTCACAGTGAGGAGTAAATTTAAAATCTAAGACAGTGATCTGTACATATTTGCCAAATTCATTGTCATCCTACCCACATTTTGGAAAGACATTATTAATTGAGATATTTAAGAACAACAACAAAACTCATTCCTTAGATTGATACTTAAAGGGAATTTAAAATGAAATAGAATTTTTCAGATGGAAAGATTCTTTGAGATTATATAATCCAGTGCTTTAATTTGAAGATAAAAAACTAAGGCATAGACAATATTAGTAACTACTGCAAGGTCACACCGCATGTCCGAGACATTGAAGCCATGCTTTTTAGTCTGTCTTTGTGTACAGAAAGATATTAGTGACATTTCTTCTAGAAATAAATGGGAGGTGGGTGGATCATGGGAATCTCTCTTCTCCCCAAGGCAACAGGAAAATCCCCCACATTTTGTAGAGTCCAACTCTGGTGATACTGTATTAAAGTCTTCCCATCAAATATCATTGCAAAATATAGTTTTCTGTTAAACCCAAGACATATTCAAAATCTTGAGGTATTTTGGGGATTATGGGATATATATTATGGGATACTACATATAAGTAACACAAATCTGTTGATGTTGGGTAGGTGGCAGAATGAAGAGGTTACTCCAGTGATGTATTCCTTCCTGCCTTGAGGCTGCATCACTGGTGTCTTTGAGAATTTTTTAGTTCACTCATTAATGGAGTAGCAACTATATGTGGTGCATGTGATCAATAGGAGCCTCAGGGTGATCAAGGATAACTAAGGATTGTTCTGGGCTCTTAGTAGTTCACATTTGCCTTTCTCAGGAGTGATGCATGTTATCTTTCTCACCCCAGCTGTCTGTTACATTTGGAACTGGGAGTGGGTAGACAGCCACAGTGGGGACAGTGCATCAGCCATTTCATGCCCTGACTCATGCTCTCTGCCCACCTTTTACAGGTGTATCTGAAGGTGCCTCACCTCAGCTGCACCAAGATGCTTTTCCCCTGCACACCCTGGGGCTTCTCTGATGCTCTGGTGTAGAACACTGGGGGAAACTTCCTGACCCTCGTACATATATCTGGAAGTACCAGGGCATTATCGTCTAGGGCAGTGGCTCTCAAGAATGACTAACACTAGGGGATGATTAAAAAATAGATTCCTGAGTACACCCACAGATATTCTGACTTAGTTGTTTTACTTTGCAGCCGGAATCAGGGTAATAAAATGCTCCAAGTGATTCTGATAAGCGGCCAAGATTGAGAACCGTATAGGGCTTCTAGACTTGACCAGTGGTGGATAGAACTGGTAGAAAAACATCTCTTGGGTGGGAATTTCTCAGTGCATTCTACACAAACAACTCATTCTACACAAACTTTTCAGTGTCTCAGTGGGGTTGAGCTTCCATTACCCACAGTGATGATGAGTTACAGAATGTACCATTGAAGTCATTTTCCCTCATTCCCTACTTCTTTCTTCCAAGAACTCCTATTTCCAGGAATTAATTACAAACTACACTACCTGCACTCAGACCCTTATCTCAGGCTCTATTTTTGAGAAGGAACCTAGGCTAATATTAGGCAGAAAAACCCAAGCTTAAATCTGGCTCTCATTGCCTGGCCCTCATGGGAGCATATGGAGGAAGTAGATGTTTGTTCTGCATGGTAAGTAGGTGTAAAAGAGCTCTCCTTGCTTCACCTCATGGTCTGTTTCCCAGGGTATGTTTAAATACACCAAAGACAGGTATTCTGAGACAGTTTATTAGTGTTAAAACTTCTAGATTTCCCTGCTGTAGTTCCTGAGTATTAGTCCTTTTGGGTAATCTGTACTGCTGTCTCCTAAATATTTCCTTAATTGCTGGAGACTTTTCATTATAAGTTGGGATGAAAGAGTGCATTGATGTTAATTTTCCCAGTTTTAAATGTGCCACTTCAAATTCTCCTTTCACCTCATCATCCCAAATTGTGACCGCCTACAATCTTTCCTACTGTGCTCTTTTTCAGTCTGTAAATTATTGGAAGGAGCTTCAGGTCTCTTGTGGTGGAGGCAGAACCGGGGGTACCATGTGGACTCACTTGAACACCATGGAAAGAGCCCTCCATGTCCACTTAGGGATATCATGGTCCTTTCTCTTTATTTAGGCTAGGAGATATACGTCTAAATATTTATAGATGTAGATACAGATCTATCTATCTATGTAGATATAGGATATAGAGATATAGGATATAGAGATATAGGTATATGAGAGTTATTAATATTTGAATACATTTATAGTCTTTTTTTGGATGTCAATTTTAAATACAATTTTATTTAAGACATTTGATTTTCCACTTAACAATACAGTGCTTATAAAGTGTAATGTTTATTTCCTTTCCCTGTGCACATATTCCATATTCAAGTATCAAGAATGTCCAGTTTGGGGGCGCCTGGGTGGCTCAGATGGTTAAGCGTCTGCCTTCGGCTCAGGTCATGATCCCAGCGTCCTGGGATCGAGTCCCGCATCGGGCTCCCTGCTCCTTGGGAGCCTGCTTCTCCCTCTGCCTCTCTCTCTCTCATGAATAAATAAATAAAATCTTAAAAAAAAAAAAAAA
>NW_027777697.1:0-291 GCF_054177405.1 Leptonychotes weddellii | reverse complement strand
TATCAGTGAGGTCATACAGGCATTGACTTCTTTCTGGCTGTGAAAGTCCTAGATGGCATCTTCTTCCAACAGAAGGCTGTTTGGTCTACACGGAAATCTGTTGTTGAGTGTAGCCACCTTCCTGAATTCTCTGAGCTAGATCTTCTGGATGACTTGCTGCAGCGTCTCCATCAGCATGTGCTGCTCAGCCTTGTCCGTTTGTGCTATGGAGACGGCTTCTTTCTTTACTCCCACCAACCAACCTCCACTAGCTTCAGACCTTTCTTCCGCAGCTTCCTTCCCTTTCTCAGC
>NW_027777696.1:0-291 GCF_054177405.1 Leptonychotes weddellii | reverse complement strand
CGCACACTCTCACACATGCACACACTCACACACCCACACACGCACTCTCACGCACACACACTCTCACATGCACACATGCACACACTCTCTCACACACACCCACACACACACTCTCACGCGCACACGTGCGTACACACACTGTCATGCACACCCACCCACCCACGCACACTCTCACACGCACCCATGTGCCCGCACACACACACACTGTCACACACTCACACACCCACACGCACTCTCACACGCACACACACACTCTCACATGCACACATGCACACTCTCACACACACACAC
>NW_027777695.1:0-291 GCF_054177405.1 Leptonychotes weddellii | reverse complement strand
GCGGCCGCTCGACATTCACGTCGTGGGACCCCCCGCCCCGCCAGGGATTCACCCCAGAGGAACTGCTTAGGAGCGGCCGTCGTCAAACACCAGAGACAACCCAGAGACGCTGCTGAGGCACGTCCGCGCCCGGGAGGGATCTCAGGTCCTCCGGGAGGTGACACACCGTGGGCTTCGGCCACGCACCCGGGAGCGGCACTCCGCACAAAGCAGCCAGGCCGGGCCTGCCGGCAGCCGGGCCGCAGCGCGCACGGCGGCTGTGGGCTCTGTTAACGCCGGCGGTCCCGTGGG
>NW_027777694.1:0-291 GCF_054177405.1 Leptonychotes weddellii | reverse complement strand
GAGGATTTTCAATTAAGTGAAATGAGAGCCACGCCTCCTTACAGGTACCTGGTCTGATTACCAAGCAGCCTCGGGGTGTCTTGGAGGCTGGTACCGTCAGCCCCGTGTGAGCACAAGAGCTGGTACCTAAGCGGCTGCCAGGTGGGGGGGTCAGGCGGTCCCAGCCCTGCCGCCTGCTCGGCGCAGGTGAGCTGTGCGTGCGCAGACACTGTGCTGGAGGGACCGCGCTCTGGCCAGGAACTCCTGGGAGGGCAGGGATAAGGTCTGTTTTCGGATTCGTCGTGCATGGGG
>NW_027777693.1:0-291 GCF_054177405.1 Leptonychotes weddellii | reverse complement strand
ACCTCCTCGGGCGCCTGGGTGGCTCAGTTGGTTAAGCGACTGCCTTCGGCTCAGGTCATGATCCCGGAGTCCCGGGATCGAGTCCCGCATCAGGCTCCCTGCTTGGCAGGGAGCCTGCTTCTCCCTCTGACCCTCCCCCCTCTCATGTGCTCTCTGTCTCTCTCATTCTCTCTGTCTCAAATAAATAAATAAAATCTTTAAAAAAAAAAATCTTTCTTACCTCCTCTGGCTTAGTGTGCCTTGGTGGCTGGCACCTGGATCTCCTTTTTTTTTTTTTAAAAGATTTTATTT
>NW_027777692.1:0-291 GCF_054177405.1 Leptonychotes weddellii | reverse complement strand
AGAATGTATTCATCTACCTGTATGTATTTGCACATGGGATCTGCTGATTTTTACCCACTTCAGAATTAACTGATGCCCCCACCCATGGGGATTCTTGGAGGAATCCACAGACACAGAATCGCCTGCATATTTTAAGATATGTCACTATGTATCTTATGCTCCAGATTCTCATTCCTAAGAATTCTCTGGATAGTAATTCGAGCACAGAAATATTTTTGCATGATTCATAAAGTCCCAAGCTGTAGTGATTTTTCACACACACAGAAAACCATCAGCAATATATTGTTCTCA
>NW_027777691.1:0-291 GCF_054177405.1 Leptonychotes weddellii | reverse complement strand
CAAAGTACCCATTGTCATGATCCAGTAATGGGCCCATGACCAATGCTGATCCTATGAGTGACATACCTTGGAATTTGCTGGAAATGTTGAGAAAGAGGAACGTTTTTTCCTTACTGACTATTCAACTGTAGGATGTAGACTGAGATCTGTTTATGGGCATCTTTCTATTACGTTAGGCCAGCTTGCCAAGAACAAAGCCAATGCCTAAAAAATCAGGACTGAGAAATGAAAAGAGATAGTCACTCCATAATAGACTTCAGTTATAAGTTATTTTCTCCCTTTAAAACAGTC
>NW_027777690.1:0-291 GCF_054177405.1 Leptonychotes weddellii | reverse complement strand
GAAATTCTAGCCATTTACTACCTGGATTACGTGGAACAAATCACTTGTAAAACTGGAGATGTGATATCTCTGAGAATTTTGAGAATAGGAAAAAATTTTGTAAAACTTTTATGCACTATTATCTAAACCTTTCTCTGGGAGCAAAGTTAGGAAGAATTCATTTATTGACAAAACTTTAATGTCATACATACCAGCAATTTTATTTACATAGCAAGAACATACAGGTGTCCACTGTAAACGTCAGATCGTCTCAACAGATTAGAGCTTCCCTCAGTTTGAGAGCCAATAAAG
>NW_027777689.1:0-291 GCF_054177405.1 Leptonychotes weddellii | reverse complement strand
CACTTGCACCAGCTCAAGACTTCTTTAAACGGACAAAGTGTGGAAAAGCAGCAGTTGCACAAGAGGAGGGCCCTAAGGTAAACTGCCAGACTCCTGGGTCATCTGAAATCCCACCCGGATCACATTTGCCCTCTGTAAGCCACATTTCCCCCATCCCTTATGGTCCTCGTTGAACTCACTGCTTCGATTTTTTTTTTTTAACCTTTTTGTTTTCTTTTCATTAGTTTTTTCTATTTTGGGGTTATCTTTTTGCACGTTTGACTCCTGCGCTGACTTTGCAGGCCCACCTGT
>NW_027777688.1:0-291 GCF_054177405.1 Leptonychotes weddellii | reverse complement strand
TGGTCGCTTTTCTGTTCAGAGAGTTGTTCCTCTTCTTTTCTTCGATCTCCTGTTGAGTTCGTAGGTGTTCAGATTGGTTTGATCCCTATCCAGCTGAATTCCTGAGAGGAGACGAAATCCAGGTCTCCTACTCCTCCGCCATCTTGCTCTGCCCCCCTCATTAAGAGTCTCTTATGGCTTGTTTCCCTCTCTCCTTTTTTTCTTTCCAACTTCCCGTATGTTCATCTATTTTCTTTCTTAAATTCCACATGAGTGAGATCATATGGTATTCGTCTTTCTCTGACATATTTC
>NW_027777687.1:0-3629 GCF_054177405.1 Leptonychotes weddellii | reverse complement strand
ACTCTGAAAAACAAACAGGGTTCTAGAGGGGAGGGGGGTGGGAGGATGGGTTAGCCTGGTGGTGGGTATTGAGGAGGGCACATTCTGCATGGAGCACTGGGTGTTATGCACAAACAATGAATCATGGAACACTTCATCTAAAACTAATGATGTAATGTATGGGGATTAACATAAGAATAAAAAAATTAAAAAAAAAAACAACTTAAAAGTTCTCTAAGCCCTTGTATTCTCTTCTTGAAGATGAGGACAAATAACATCTACCTCATGGGAGGATTAAATGAAATTAACAAATGTGGAATTTATGACAGTACCTTTCATGTAGTTCTGGGCTCCGTAAGAGCAACTCATTATTTTTATGATATCTTGATATAAATCTGTAAACTTAACACCTCAAGGTGTCCTGCTGATGAAATGATGAATTTTTATTCTCTAAAAACTTCATAAACTAGTAAAAAAAAGTCCAGCATTTTGTGATGTGAAAATCTGCACTAAAACACAGAATGTTATGAAGGTGAGATTGTTGATATATTCTAGTCTGGCTGACATGAAGATGAAGAAACTCTTAAGGCCACTCTTTTCATACATTCAGCAAACTTTTATTAACCACTAACTGCCATGATGGGTACTGGGGATGAGAAAATCATGGTTTCCATGTTCAAGGAGATTATTATATATAGTTAGGGAGTCATAGATTTGACAAATAACTCAGTACAGCCTCTCTTCTGTAAAGATTAGTGCCGAGGGAGCAGAGAAGAGGGATTGACTGCTGAGGAGGTGGTACAGAGGAAGTGTTAAAAGATTTGAAGGAAGGAGTGGAACTTAGAAGGTTGGGCAGGGATGTGAGGGTAGAAATTTCAGGCAACGGGCATGGCATGATCCAAAGCATTGTAGAATAAAATATGCCAGGAACCCCTATTGGTTTCATAAGGGGCTTAAGTGTAGAATATGACCATACATATGGAGTGTAGGATATGAAATGCATTTCCCCATGAGGAAGGGGAGCTGGGTGGAGAAGATGAGACTAGAGAGGGCCAGATTTGGAAGGACTTTATATGTCAGATTGAAGAGTTCAGATTGTCTCCATCAGGTTTGGGTTAAGTAAAGGATTTCTGATAGAGAAGTGAAGGGATCAGATTTATATCTTGGAAAGATCACCCTGGAGGCAAGGAGAAAATATTGGAAAAGGGAGGGACTGGAAGGGGTGGGGTCACTAGGAGGCTATGCCCTGTTTCAGGCCATGCAGAGATACTCCGGAGGAGGATTTGGTATGCAAGTAAATGTGGGAAACACGGTGGGGGCAAGGTGGGGGGCGGTGTAGGTCTCTCGTTTAGATCGTGATTAGAATCCGAGTCGTGTCTTAAAACCCAGTGCCTTGATACAGAGGCTGGTATTCTTTCTACCTCATATTGCCTTTATTTCCTCTTCACCAAGTTTAAGTAGGGAAAAAATGTAAACGTGATCTGATAGAACAATGTGAAAATAGAGGACTACCAAAGTGATTGGATCATGGTGATAGCTTAATGTGCACTAGTTTTTTTTTTTTTTATTTAAATTATGTAAAATTCACATACTGTCTAATCCTCAAGGAAAAATAATTATTATTCTGTGCATTAATCCTCTATAACTAATATGGAATTTTAAGTGATTTTTTTTTTTAATTGAAAGAGAAAAGTGGTAGTTACTATGTTGTGGAAATGTCTTTCCTAGTAATAGAATTGGGTGGGGTTTTTAATATTATTGTTTTCTGAAAACAGCTAAATGCTCTGTGAATAAAGTTTAAAAATGGTGAAATCAGAGGGGGAGATGAACCATGAGAGACTATGGACTCTGAGAAACAAACAGAGTTTTAGAGGGGAGGTGGGTGGGGGGATGAATTAGCCTGGTGATGGGTATTAAAGAGGGCACGTACTGAATGGAGCACTGGGTGTTATACGCAAACAATTAATCATGGAACACTACATCAAAAACTAATGATGTAATGTATGGTGATTAACATAACATAATAAAAGAAAAAAAATGCTTCTTATATGGGACTCAAAATTAGAAAACTGGGGTTCAGGTCCTCTCTTAGCCATATTCCTGATTGTTTGGCCTAGACACAGACTCCCCTTTGAACCTCCCTTTTCTCATCTCTGAAGGTAGGATGGTTCTTGGCATACACATGTCCTGGGGTTATGTTATGGGGGTAAAAGCTGTTATATTACAAAGGGGAGAAGTAAAAAGTAAAAATCTTAATTCTCAGGGCACCTTGTTGGCTTGGTTGGTAAAGCATGTGACTCTTGATCTTAGGCTTGTAAGTTTGAGCCCCCAGTTGGGTATTGAGATTACTTAAAAATAAAAAATATCTTTAAAAAAATTTTAATTCTCAGTCTTCCAAAATGAAGTTCGGCTGTGTTTTGAGGTTTCTCCATTAGGCTCCCATTTGTTTCAAAACAACTCAAATGATGCAACTAAATGACAACACATACAAAGCTGCACAGTCAAGACAACCTCTTCCCTGATTGCCCTTGGAAAAGTCCAGCTCAGATGCCAAGACCTGGCCACCTGTGCCCTGTTGTTGGGTTTCTGCCTCTCTCCAGTCCGGGCTTCTGATCTCAACCCAGTATTCAAGGGACCATTACTTCTCAAATTGCAATCATGTATGGAACCTTTTTACGGGAGAAAAAATGTCTTGCAAATCTCTACTGCTGACCTCATTTTTATTATGCTACTTAAATATGTACTAACCTAAAACTAGGTGTAAACTCCTGATGCTTATAGCTCTGGTACAACCACAGAACCAAAATGAATTTTACAGATGAAATACAAACAAAACTACTAAAAAATCAATAACTTCCAAATTAACGACATACATTTCATGTGACTTGATATTGTTTGCCTGAAACTAAATTCGCTCTTGGAGTGTGGATATGGTGCTTGCTGCTGTGGAAAGTAAACTGTCACATGCTGCTTTGGAAAGTTATAGCATCACTTTTTTTTTTTTTCTTCCTGGCTGAACTCCTTTGGAACCTTGGTTTTAACAATCTGTTGTCACTCGGTCTTTCCTAGGCATGAACACATCATTTACATGTGAAGTCCTCCATTCTTATTGGTCTGTTTTGCATCAAAGTGATCCTAAATTCAAAACCCAGTGTTGGCATTGCAGTTGGTAGCAGTGTTAGGCTGCATGCTGATCTACTTTAGTGCTTCTTTTTTTTTTTTTTTAAAGACTTATTTATTTGAGGGAGACAGCGCCTGCGCACAAGTGGGTGGTAGGGTGGAGGGAGAGAGAGAGAGAGTGCTAATCTCATGACCCTGAGATCATGACCTGAGCCGAAGCCAAGAAGCATATACTTAACCACCTGAGCCATCCAGGCACCCCCTACATTAGTGCTTCTTACACTATTCCTGGTGAAGGGCTCTTTTTTTTTTTTTAAAGATTTTATTTATTTATTTGAGAGAGAGAATGAAAGACAGAGAGCACGAGAGGGAAGAGGGTCAGAGGGAGAGGCAGACTCCCCGCCGAGCAGGGAGCCCGATGCCGGGACTCGATCCCGGGACTCCAGGATCATGACCTGAGCCGAAGGCAGTCGCTTAACTGACCGAGCCACCCAGGCGCCCCTTGTTTTTGTTGTTTTTAAAGATATTTT
>NW_027777686.1:0-291 GCF_054177405.1 Leptonychotes weddellii | reverse complement strand
TTAAACACATGAAATGATTTGCAGTATAGTATAATTGGTAAAATATCTAGCAATACCAGAGGATGAGACCTGAAAGAAGTAAACCATACTCATTACCAGTGGGTGAGACCTGAAAGAAGTAAACAATACTCGTAGCTGTTATTACTTCTCCCAAGTCTTGCCTTCCTCATTTATAAAATGTGTACCATAATAATACCTACTTCAAAAAATTGTGAAAATTAAATTAGGTAATGCATGTAAGTCCTCAAGTATTAGATGTTCTGACAACCACTATTGTTGCTTTTTTGTTAT
>NW_027777685.1:0-291 GCF_054177405.1 Leptonychotes weddellii | reverse complement strand
TGAGTTTTGAGTTATAAATAAAAGGTTTTTATAAATGTTTTTCATCTATAAAACAAGATGTGCTGAAGAAAACACAGAAACTCAAAAAAGTATACTGGAGGGAAAAAAAGATTCATATCACTAAGAGACATCACACTTAATATCTGGTGTATTTTATTCTAGTTTTTACCATTAAAAAAATGCAAACCTTGTAGATTACTTTGATGCTATAGTTGAAGAATGGAGAAAAGTATAAAAGAGACAAGCAGGAACAATCATCATCCCCTCAATTCTCTGATTTCCCTTGATTGG
>NW_027777684.1:0-291 GCF_054177405.1 Leptonychotes weddellii | reverse complement strand
GCAGGGAGTCTACTTCTCCCTCTGACCCTCCTCCCTCTCATGCTCTCTGTCTCTCATTCTCTCTGTCTCAAATAAATAAATAAAATCTTTAAAAAAAAAAAAAAAAAAGAAATCCACAGAGGCAAAAATAAAACCTCTGTTTTATTAAGGAAACAAGGTCCCCAGGAACCCAAGGAAGCACCTTAGGCCTCAGGACGATGAGAAACCATGAACCAAACCGGGAACCGGGGAGTGAGTCAGCAGGAACTTCTCTTCCCTCGTACACCTGCATCCTTTCTCCTCTGCAGATCT
>NW_027777682.1:0-291 GCF_054177405.1 Leptonychotes weddellii | reverse complement strand
TTTTTGTTTTGTTACCTGTACCTTTTTCAAAATCAGAATATTTCTGTTTTGAACTGCTTTGAGAGCTTTCTTTATATCTGTATATATTAACCATTTACAAGTCACGGTTGGAAGAGTTGTGAGAA
Source organism: Leptonychotes weddellii (assembly GCF_054177405.1). NCBI lineage: Eukaryota > Metazoa > Chordata > Mammalia > Carnivora > Phocidae > Leptonychotes > Leptonychotes weddellii. The sequence goes on along the minus strand of NW_027777682.1, from coordinate 166 downwards.
TTTTCAAGTTTTAATCTAGCTGTTTCTGGCCTTACACTGTGACTGTTTACAAACCTAGCACCCTTTGCCGCCACTGAACCCCAAAATAGCCACAGCTGATTCACGGGGTCTCTATAGCTCCTGCTTTGTTGACCCTGGGGACAAACCAGGTCCACTCAAGAATCTG
>NW_027777681.1:0-291 GCF_054177405.1 Leptonychotes weddellii | reverse complement strand
TAACAAATTGTTAAAAAGAATAGAAATCATGCAGTATCTGCTCTCAGACCCACAATAAAGTTAAACTAGAAATCAATAATAGAAAGATAACTGGAAAATCCCCGAGTACATGAAGATTAAATCAACACTCAGTTAGGCATCTGACTGTTGATTTTGGCTCAGGTCATGATCTCAGGATCATGAGATCATGCCCTGTGTCGCTCAGTGCTGGGAGTGGAGACTGCTTAAGATTCTCTCTCTCTCAGATATCTGCAAATGACATATCAGATAAACAGCTAGTATCCAAAATCT
>NW_027777680.1:0-291 GCF_054177405.1 Leptonychotes weddellii | reverse complement strand
AAAACAAAAAGTAACTCAAACTATTTTATATTAGTATTTTACTTACTTGTTTATTCCTGTTTTTAGTATTTTATTTTAACACCAGAAAAAAACATATGCTTTCAAATATATAATTACTAGTAGAGTAAAAAAAGTCTAAGAAATATCCAAATCACAAGAAAAAAAATGAGAAAACTTAAACAGTTTAGCAAAATATCTCTTAAGAAATCTAGTAAGAAAGTATCAAAATCTATAGGATGTTGTGTAAATATTTCTTAGGAATATAAATGGAAATAAAAGAAGTAGAAAACA
>NW_027777679.1:0-291 GCF_054177405.1 Leptonychotes weddellii | reverse complement strand
TGCATATGGGGTCACACGGCACAGTTCTGTTTGTACCCATGCTTTTCGTCTCAGGAGTACTCCAGTCTTCTTACAAGTTCTCTGAACTTTCTTAGTAGCTCTCATTATACAAATGGCTTTGCAACCCAAAATTCAAGCTTGCAGTTCTTCAACAAATAGCTGTTGTTTATCCCTTCCTGCGGTGCAGAGTCGGGGTGCTATAGAGGCTTTGAGAGCTTTGTAGTGTATGTTTTGGGGAGATAAGAACAAATCCCTGTAAAAAAGAAAGGGGTCACTACTATGACAGATTCT
>NW_027777678.1:0-291 GCF_054177405.1 Leptonychotes weddellii | reverse complement strand
TTGTATATAATATGCACCTATTATCCTTGATGTAGGACGAACTAAGAATTTAACTTGATTTAAATCAAGCATTGCATTCATTCTTTACCACGCTTTGTAAAGCAGTAATTTTAGCTGGCTTCAAACTGATAAAAATATCTTATTTTTACCTTAAAATAATCTGTTTACATCAGGAAAAATAAAAACTTAATAACTGTAGGTAAACTTATCCTTTAACAGAATTCCACTGAGTTCCTACGAGAGAATAAATCTAGTTTTCCACAACTGTTCAAAGAGATTTTAAGGCATAAT
>NW_027777677.1:0-291 GCF_054177405.1 Leptonychotes weddellii | reverse complement strand
ATGCCCATACATGGAGAGATCCATATCCCTGGGCCCTGGAGTTCACTCCTCTCTCAATGTTTATGCCTGCAAAATAGTACTGACTAGAAGCAAAGTAACACTTCGTTCTTTGGGACATTGTTCCCCTCCTCTACCATTAATAGCTGAATAGTATAGCAGAATGTTCACTAGGCTTTACATCAAACAACACGTTAGATCTTCTTTGTAGCCCTGAATACTTAAAAACGTCTCTGAAAGTCAGTTAATTCTTCTACAAGGATGAGATGGGTTAATTCATGTTTAAGTCTTAAA